>NW_024424008.1:6725432-6823139 GCF_017311325.1 Ursus maritimus
AATTACAGGAATCTTTGTAGAGCATGTACGGGGTACCTGTCTCTGTCTGAGACTCAATGATGGCATACCAAAGCTGCTGAGCTTTTACAACTTTGCGGACACGACCCTGTTTCTCATAACTGAAAGGCAAAGCTAATATTACTTTAATATTCCCTAAGAAAATCTTTATTGCAGACAACTTGAAGACACTAAAATATAAAATTACGAAAACTCCTAAATGTTTACTACGTTTAGCTAAGAAAGAATAGGATATTCATGTTACTGTGGCTAAAGTGACAGAGGAAAATCAGGCAGTTTTGGAACCATTAGAATATACCCAAATCCCACTAAATCAACAATACCCTTCGTAAGGAAAAGGAATAACACCTAAAGGAGTCAAATCTACTGTGCTATTACTTAATGAACTAATGACACCTGTTCCAGCTGTTCTTGATTTCTGTGGGCAATATTTTAAAGCATAGCTTTTTAAATCAAATGTACTGTAAGACAAAATAAAATCATAACTCTTTACCTTAATTTTTATAAGTATCAATTAAAAACCAAAGCACCTCTTTATAAGTCACAAGGTTTTAAGAAAGAAGATAGAAACCAAATTTTGGTGAAGATTCAGGTAGCAAATCTGACCAAAATAAAATTATTAATCACATTCTCTCCTGGATGTTTCTGAAG
Organism: Ursus maritimus; assembly: GCF_017311325.1. NCBI lineage: Eukaryota > Metazoa > Chordata > Mammalia > Carnivora > Ursidae > Ursus > Ursus maritimus. Next base: position 6,726,102 of record NW_024424008.1, read on the forward strand.
ATTCATAGAAACTGGCTAATGACTGACGACGTTTCGAAATTTGGATCCCCCAAATAAAAGAAACACATGATTAAAAATTCTTACTTCATGTTTTTCCCATACCTTTCATAAAGCTTCTCAAATTCCTCGCCCCACACCTCATCCAGACCAGGACATTCATTTGGACACATCAAAGACCAGTCCTACAAAGGGAAGAACCCATAAGAGACTTGAAATAACCAATGGCACATAGTCCATTAGGAACACAGCAAGGGATAGGGTGGCTTCCATAGACTCTCTTGGAAATCTGTTGTAGAAATAATCATTTTGGGCTCAGGCTCAAACATCTAGTTCTGCCTGTTTATACATGACCTTTAAAGCATTTCGGTCAGCTTTAGAGAATAAAAACCCAAGAGGGCAGGAATGACCTCTCTTAAAAATCATTTAAAATGCCTTCCATAGCATAACACATAGGTGGGCTCTTCCTTTTTTTTTTTTTTCCCTAAGATTTTATTTATTTGACAGAGAGAGACAGCAAGAGAGGAAACACAAGCAAGGGGAGTGTGAGAGGGAGAAGCAGGCTTCCCGCCGAGCAGGGAGCTCAATGTGGGGCTCTATCCCAGGACCCTGGGATCATGACCCGAGCCAAAGGCAGATGCTTAATGGCTAAGCCACCCAGGTGCCCCAGGTGGGCTCTTCCTAATCACGATTTAAGGTGATATAAAAGAAAGCTGATATGAGTCCAGCTGTTCTTACCAACAGGTACCTATTTCTCACCTGATTAGTCTCCACTCGTTTCATGAAGAGATCTGGAATCCAAAGCGCAAAGAAAAGGTCCCTGGCACGCTGTTCTTCCTTTCCTGTGTTCTTCTTTAAATCAAGAAACTCAAAAATGTCTAAATGCCAAGGCTCCAGGTAAATAGCAAATGCCCCAGGTCGCTAAAGGCAAGTAAACCATCATTCTTTTCAGAATCAGAAGGAAACAAAGAAACTTCATATTTTCCAAAGCACTTTTGATATCACCTTTGATCACTACAATTAAATGAGATAATACAAATAAAAGTACTACATATATAAGCAGAAATATTGTTCCTACAATTCTAGGAGTAAAAAAGAGCAACTGACAATAACAAGACGAAATAGCTCATCCAAAGTGACACAGTGAACTACAGGTGGAACTTCCTTTTCAGCTGCTGTACAGCTCACTTCACCTTATATGACAGGTATACAAAGCCCACAGAAAATCACTTCGACAATAAGCTGTGCTCTTATTTAAGATCGAAAAAGTGATGTCTTATCAAGGTCACCATGGATCGTTTTTAAAGTCCATCAAGGGAAATTCATAAACTAACAGGTGATTAGTGTGCCTACATATCTGTCGGCGGCAGGCGCAAACTGCAAACTATCCTGCTGTTAACACTGGGTAAACAATCCAGTCTGTCAACTTCACTTCTCCCTCTGGGAGAGACGCAGAGTTCTGTTTTTGTTTTTTTTAAAAAAAGCTACAAGACTATTACAACCCCTTTTCAAGGTTAGGTATTAACATTAAGTCACAACTTTAGAAATTCTTTGCCAATAAACTGTCATATAAAAAAGCTGACTGGGGGCGCCTGGCTGGCTCAATGGGTAGAACATGTGACTCTTGATCCTGTGGAGCCTACTTAAAAAAGAATAATAAAATAAAATAAAATAAAATAAAATAAAATAAATAAATAAATAAATAAATAAATAAAAGCTGACTAGACCATTGGCTGCCTAGAGCCAGGGACAAAGTACGTATGTGTGGGAGTGATGTGGTGATTAATCAAAGGCACCTGTGGAAACCTTTTGGGGTAATGGGAAATGTTCTGTATCTTGATTGGTATAGTGACTACACAATATATATATTTGTCAAAATCCATCATATTGTATACTTAAAGTGTGCACACATTTAAAATAAGTAAATTATACCTCATTAAATTGATTTTTTTTTTTTTTTTTTTTAATTTGACAGAGAGAGGGACAGCCAGCGAGACAGGGAACACAAGCAGGGGGAGTGGGAGAGGAAGAAGCAGGCTCCTAGCGGAGGAGCCTGATGTGGGGCTCGATCCCAGAACACTGGGATCACGCCCTGGGCCAAAGGCAGACACTTAATGACTGAGCCACCCAGGCGTCCCCCATTAAATTGATTTCAAAAGTGAAAAAAGAGTACTTAGAGATATATACAGTATATTAGCAAAGTAATTAAAAATACATATATAGTAAGTCATCTTATTTGAAGCATACGTGGTTAAAGATTTTTAGTCCTGATTTCGAGGACTTTCGAGTAATAGAACATACCTTGTTTCCACCTTGATCCACATACCGAGCTGTGTTGTTATATACTCTCAGCATCGGTACAAGGCCATTGGAATTGCCATTAGTCTGAAAGAGAGACCAAGAATAAGGGCATCTGGAGGAGAAAAGTGAGACTAAGCAAGGAAAAAAAATGGCTCAACAGCAAACAAATTACTCTCTCCCAGTCTATACAAAGTCTTATCTGCTCTCCATCTCTCCCTTGCTTTGAAAACAGAATACCCAATATAAAATAAACAAAATGTTGTTTTTCTCTAATTATTGCTGTAATGTTGTTGTTACATCTCTAATCTACAATGAGATATAACATTACAAGTCAAAAGAATCTGAGATCAGGGTAGCTAAATTTAAATTCCATACCTTCTAATGGACATTATATAGATCTACTTTGAGTAGAGTAAAAACACTACTACAGTGTCTACCGTGTCTTTCCCCAAAAGAATTCAAGGCAACTTACAATAAGAATTATATACAATGGATAAATGAAGACAATAAAGGTAAATGGAGATTCTCAGCAATAAATGGATTCTAGAATGAAGATAAGAAAATATAGACTCCTAAAACTAGAGGATACCTCATCAAATTTTTAAAATAATCCTTCTAACTCCAAAGCAAGCCTTTAAACAGTCTAAAAAAATAAGTGAGCAAATAGCTCACCCTACTATTTTAAGTGCTCCAAAACACTACATAATGGAATAATTTCCTTCTAGACTCTCTAACTTTATTCAGTAGGGTTAGATATTTTCTTCACATTACATGTGAGGAAACAAACTCAGAGATGTAAAATAACTTACACTAGGCTGCATTACTGGTAAGTAGTAGAGATAGAATTCAAATCCAGGTCTTACCCAACATCCTTATCTTGACTCCCAATGAATAGTGAACTAGCAAAGGGTTAATCTTATATCATAAGGTGCCAATGTTTAAAACATGAATCCTGGCTCTATCACATATTAAGTGACTGATCTCTGGAAGTAATTTAATTTTCTATGCCTCAAGTTTCCTCACTTGTAAAATGAAGCCAATATTGCCTATACTCACGAAGTTATTGTAAGGAATGAAGTTCCTACCATGTGTCTCTAATGGTACCCAACTCCTACGGTTGTAGCAAGAATTAAATGAGTAACTCAGGTAAAGCTTTTGTAACAGACTTAGCATACAGTAAGAAATCACTAAATTATCACTGCTATTATTATCACTAAGATAAATCTGAATTCCAAAATCTGAGCTAAAAAAATCCTAAGATCATCTAATCTAAACCAGAAGCTAGAAGTAGTGAAATGATTCACTCCAAGTCACACAGCCAGCTAGCACTTATCAGAGACCCATGTCTCCTAAGCCCCAGCATATGCCCTCTCAACCTACCTCCCTCTAGCCTACAATTTTTTAGTCATAAAACAGAAGCTTACCCCAGCAATGTAGCTGCCAGTGGCTCGAATACAACTCACAGCAACACCAATTCCCCCAGCAGACTTGGAAATCAATGCACACTGCTTTAGAGTGTCATAAATGCCTTCAATACTATCATCTTTCATACTCAGAAGGAAACAGCTATGAGGGAAGAAAAAGTCACAACTCAGCAAAGAATAAAGCAGAGAAACAAAACTGACTATACACCCCAAAAACAGTAAGTTGGGCAAATAAAAGATCTGAAGTTTAAAAAATTCCTAGGTATTTTAGGGAAAAAAAAAAAACTTTTATTGGATATGACACAAGACACATCAACAAATCATATTGCTTTAAAAACGCCTCGCTGCCTATTCTAGATGCTAGGCCTAGAAGGAAGTCTTATAATAACATGTCCATCAGACTGCAGATGTGCTTTATCATATTTTCTCATGCAAATTCCTAAGCATACATTAATAGGTCTTTCCAACCTATTAATAAGCCAAGTAAAATTAAACATTTATGAAATAAGAAACATCTATCCAATGGTTAACCAATTCTTTGAAAGGCCCTCCAAAATTTAGCTCCTTTACCGCCTTTTTGAAGACAACCCCCCAACCTGTGATTTGGATCTCATCCTGCTCCCTACCTCAGGAACCTTACTTACTCTACCAATGATCCCTTTCTTGAATATACATCCGCCCAAATGGATTCTATCCATTAACTTTTTCTATTAAATACGCCGACATTCACAAAGATACAGAGAATATGACATATACTTTGTATTTACCATCTACCTCAAGAAAATGGACACTACAGATGTAGTGTAATTACAATCCCACACTATATCCATGCATTTCTACCTTCTTTTAGCATTTATCATTTTTAGATTTCTGGTTACACATTTATTTATCCTTCTGCAACTTGCTTTTAATTTAATATTGTGTTAGAGATTCTCTCCCACTGATACATGTCACTCTCATTAGTTTACTCTCATTGCTATAAGTTGTTCCACTGTATGAATATGCCAATGTATTTGTCCATTTGCCTCTCAATGGGCATTTGGGTTATTTCCAATTTGTTTGGTATTTTAAACAATGTTGCTGTGGAAATTCTTAAACATATCTCCGGGTGCTTAGGTTGAAGGATTTCTGTAGAATATAAACCCAGGAGGGGAATTCCTGGGTCAAAAGATACACGTATGTTGCTCTTTACTAAAGATTCTCCAAAGTAGATGGATGGTATACTCACCTAGCAATGTATGAGTTCCCTGTGTTCTGCATTCTTAGCCACACTTGGTATTATCAGCCTTTTAATTTTTATCAGCCTGATAAGTATGAAATATCTCATTATGTTAACTTTCATTTTCCTAATTACTAAACTCACATGTTTATTTGCCAGTCAAGTTTCTTCCGTGAATCATTTCTTTACATCCTTTGCCCATGTTCCTATTCAGTTTTGTGCCTTGACACAATCCCTTGATAGTTAATATACACAGCCAGTATCTTCTCTCTCAGTCTGAAACTTGTTTTTCCACTTTGTTTTTGGTTCAGGAGTTTTTAATTTTAATGTAGTCAATTTTTCCTTAATGTAGTTTTTGTCTATAACTATTTTAAGAAATCCTTTACCACTCTGAGATCACACATATTCTCCTATTAAGATGTAGGTTGAAGTATTAAGAGTCATGACGTCTAAGCTCACTTTCAAATGACTCAGACAAAATAATTTTTTTAATCTTAGAGATTAAAAAAATTTATAGATTAAAAAAATTTATATATATATATGTGGCAAAATGGTAGTCATTTTTTTTATCTAGGCAGAGGTAAGTGTATGGGTGTTCACTATCTTTAAGCTTTTCTGAAGATTTGAAATTCATAGTAAAAAGTAGGGAGAAAAATAGACATTTATCTATTTCCTCTAATGCTCTTCTAAAAGATTTTACTTTCATATTTAGATTTTCCTTCTTGAACATATTTCTGCATATGGAATGAAAAAGGAAAATCTAATTACCTTTCCTCCCATAAGATATAACCAACTGCCCTAGCACCATTTCCCCCAATGCAACGACACCTTCCCATATAAGCGTGAATCTCTTTCTGGGCTCTCTGTTATACTCCACTGGTTTATTTGTTTATCTCAGAGTAAATACCACACTGTCTTAATTACCATGGCATTATGGTAGTCCTGAAACCTGGTAGGGCTTGTTCTTCAAAACTTGCTATCGCAATTTATGTTAGTTTCCTGTGGCTGCCCTAACACATTACCACTAACTTGATGACTTAAAACAGAAACTTATTCTCTCATAGTTCCAGAGGGCAGAAATTCAACGTTAAGTTTCACTGGGCCAGAATCAAGAACACTACTTCCAGAGGCTCTAGGGGAAAATAGATTCCCTGCCTCTTCCAGCTTCTAGTGGCTCCTCTGCTTGTAGCCACATCACTCCCATTTCTGCCTCCATCTTTACCTTACCTCTTCTCTTCTGTATGTATCCTACTCCCTCAGCCTCTCTCTTATAAGGATACTTCTGATTGGATTTACAGCCCACCTGGGTAATTCAGGATAACCTCCCTATGTCAAAATCCTTCTTAATCATACTTGCAAAGACCATTTTTCCTTGTAAGTTAACATTTGCAGGTTCCAGGAACTAAGAACTGACATCTTTGAAAAGCCTAGTAAATTATTCTTAGCCTTTTGCTCTTCTGCATAAGTTTTGGAATGAATATATTGACATTTTACTGGATCCATAAGTTAAGTTAGGAAAAACTGACATCTTTATAATATCAAATCCATTTATGATATAAAATCACTCTCCATTTGTTTTTTAATGTCCTTCAATTATATTTTAGAATTTTCTCCTTAAAAGCCTTCCACATCTTTTATTAGATTCATTCCTGGGTACCTTGCAGTATTATAAATGATATATTTTAAAACTTAAATCTCCTAACAACTAAAGTAGAGACACTCCCTTAATTCATATTAAACTTATATCCAGATACTTTGCTGAAATCTTTTTAATTCTGATAATTTATGTGTAGATGATCTTGAATTTCCTATGTAAAAACCATACCATCTGTGAATCACTACAGTTTTGTTTCCTCATTTAAAATCAGTTTTTTTCTTATCTTACAATGCCGGCTCAAGCCTCCACTACAATGCTGAAAACAGTCCTTTAGAAAGTCCTAGTCCTTTAGAAAGGACCCACTAAGTTTTTAGTGGATATCTCTTACCAAATTAAGGAAGTTATTTTCTGTATCTATTTTGTTAATTTTTTTTTATCATGAAAGAGTATTTGATGGTATAAAATGTTAGTGAAATAGATTACATTAATGCAATTTTTGGCGTTAGCATATCCTTGAATTCCTGGATACACATGTTGCTACGGGGTATTTTTTTTTTTAACGTATTACTGGATTCTGTTGTTCCCTTTCTCAGAAAATGGCATCACCATTAATCCTGTTACTCTACCCATAAACTCAGGAACCAACCTTGGGCTACATCCAAAGCATCACCAAATTCTGTTAATTTTACCCTCTAAATACCTCCTGAATGTGCCTACTCTCAACTTCTACTTCACTTCCCTAATCCAAACTACCACAATCTCTTATACAGACTATTAAGAGTTCCGTAACTAGTTTTGGGTATTTGTTTTTAAAACAATGTTATTGAGATACAATTCACACACCATACAATTCTGCATTTAAAGTGTGTAATGAATGGCTTTTAGTATATTCAGAGAGTTGTGCAAACATCATCACAGTCAACTTTTAAAAATTACCAGCATTTGCTTCTCCAATTCATTTACCACACTGCAGATCTTTCCAGGATGCAAATCTCATTTGATCAGAGTAGGAGTGATTCAATGTTGATTAAATTAATTTTTACGTGATTAACTGCCTTGTTTCTTCAGGTCAAGGTTTATTTCCCTCATCAAAACCATTTCAGAACATTAAAAATGACTACAGATGACACATACCTAGAAAGCTGTGGGCGGTTGGTACCAGCATTGAAGAGAGTGGGAGAGGCATGGGTAAACCACTTCTCAGAAAGAAGGTTGTATGTTTCAATAGCAGCATCGATATCTTCTTTGTGAATCCCCACAGACACCCTCATCAACATATGTTGTGGTCTTTCTGCCACTAAAAACAAAAGGAGTTTCAAATGATGGGACATGTCAGAAAAACTAGGCTGAGACATGTACCTGAGCCAAAAAGGAACACCAAAAGACAATTTAAAAAACTTTCTACCCATAAGCGCCAACAATTATTCAAAAGCCAAACCTAAAGTTAAAAATGTTAGTGTTTAAATAGAAATGTTAAGACTAATAGCTCAGAGCTCTATATTCAATATAATGAATAGAAAATATAACAAACATGTTCATTTCTCACCTTTCCCATTGATCTTCAACAAATAGGATCGCTCCAGCGTCTAGAAAAACCAAAGCAACCAACACTTCCAGAGCACAGTTTTTAAAGACACAATGGATATATCTTTTACAATAAGGCAATCTATTTTTTTTTAAGATTTTATTTATTTATTTGAGAGAGAGAGAGAGAACGCGTGCGAGAGAGAGAACCAGATCAAGCAGGGAGGTAAGGGACAGAGGGACAGGGAGAAGCAGGCTCCCCGCTGAGCAGGAAGGCGGAGCAGACACTGGGCTCGATCCCAAGACCCTGGGATCACGACCTAAGCCCGAAGGCAGATACTTAACCGACTGAGCCACCCAGGTGCCCCAAGGCAATCTATTTGAATATTCTCAGTTTTTATATGATTTTAAATGAAAAGAATAGCATATTTACTCTTACTGGCTTCAGTCTGGAACATTATCAGTTGGCTGTTTGTTTTGGAAAAGACTACATGAAAATTCCTGGAAAAAGCCACCTCTATATTAATATGTATAATGTTAATTGCAGAAGTTGTGGTATTCATCGTCATCATAATCCTTACGGTTAACACTTATGAAGTGCTGTTCTAAGGCTAAGCACTGATGTAAGCAACACACACACACACACACACACACACACACTCGTCTAATTCTCAAGAGAATTTGTTGTTGAAATTTTATTATTATTATCCCCATTCTAAAGATGAGGAAACCGAAGCAGAGACATTAAGTAACTTGCTAAAAAGAAACAGAGCAGAGACCTGAACCCAGATGGTCTGACAACAACACTCATGTTCTCAATCACTACACGATACTGTTTATCAACACAAAAGTACCTAACAAAGCACTTTGCACATACTAGGGATTCAATAAATAGTTGTTATATAAATAGAATAACATGGAATAATTCTAGCAAAGCATCTACGTAACTCCTCAAGTCATCCACAAGTAGTATTCGGAAAATTCAAAAACTGCAAATGGATAAGCTATCTTTCCTACCCTACCACCCTAACATAATCCCCACCCCTGGTCCATCCCGACTCCCAAAATTTACTGCCTTTATAATTGTATCACTAAAACATTAACAAAAAACTATTATTTCCTGATTTAAGGAGGAATCCCACTTATTAAAACCCATTTTTTACCTTAAATCCAAAGTAGTTGTAAGAGAAATCTCGGTCATAGATAATGGCAGAGTTCAGGCGCTGAAAGAGGTTAAGAGGAAAAAAAAAAACCAAAAACCTATAATTAAGATAATCAGACATATTTCCACAAAAGCTGGTATCTTTTAGCCCTGACTCAAGGACTAAAATTGACACAGGATACAAAAGAGATAACATTAAGTATTAGAGACCAGAAATTTATATCTAACATTAAGGAAAATAAAACAGTATATCAATTGAATATTTTAATTAGGTTTAAAAACATGTATATTAAAAGACTGGAAGAAAACATGTAAATGTAAGCTGTATATAAGTAAAAATATTAATGTGATTTTCCAAACTTTCCCTGTTATGTTTACAGTTCACCTCTAATTAAAAAAAGGAAAGAACATGAGCACAAGACGGAGCATATTATCATCCTTAAACATGTTTTTACACTACCTGTTAATCTAAAGATATTGGTACCACATATGTACTAATACATATTTTTATTTTAAAATTAGCCTATTTTAAACTGCACAAAACAATATATATGATAAACATGACGGAAGGTAGGATTACATTACTTCTAAGGCTCTTCAAAAAAAATTTAACCAGTTTTAAACAAACTAGTGTTGTGACAATGAGATTTATAGCGGAACTGGTCATTGTTACAGAGTCTCTCGCGGCTATAAAGCTGTTTAGAGGAAAACAAAAGCAATCAGGTACAAATAATCATTCTGGATAGAAAAAAAGAGAATTAGTATTTTTCAAAATACTAACAGTGTTTCTGCATAATGATCCATGGCCAAGGCCTAGAAAAATATCTATAAAACCCTTCCTTTTCTCTTAAGTTTTTAAGGGCATCTTTGTTGCCAAAAGCAGGTAGGTGTCTAGCATGAATAATGGGGAACTGAAATACTTATCAGTATTTATTTTACAAATACAGGTTTTTGCTGCTGTTTTTAACCTGTCTTCCAGATTATACATATGAACAACACACAAACTCGGTTTTCTCTCAGTCTCTTTAACATCAGATACATATGAGAGACAGCTGAGTAATCATTCTACTACCCAAGGTTAAAACTGGTTTCTAATCTGTCCAGATATCCATGGTAAATAAATCCATGTACAAAAGGGCTGGCAAGACTTACACATTTTTCCCTTTCTCTCCTGTGGGATCTAGTTAAGAAAGGGGTTAAAACACATAAAGGGATAATTTTTAAGTTGCTGAGCAAGGTCTCTCAAGATTTTATGTTGGGAGTCAGTTTGGCAATGTCTACCAAATTTAACAAAATTTTTGAATGCATATATTCTTTGGCTAAGTAACTCCACTGAAAGGATTTATCTTACTGATAGACTCATGTATGAGCAAAACACCTACCATAAGAGGATATTCACTGCAGCAAAAAATGGAAAACAAATATTCATCACTAACAATTCTTACATACATGTACAATGACAGTATATCTGTAAAAGGGAAGGCCTTGCAGCCATTAGAAAGAATAGGGTAAATTCATAAATGTTGATATAGAACTACCTCTAAGATAAACTTCTAGTGAAAAAAGTATCAGCAAGAGCAGTATGTATAGTACACTACCACTAAAAGGAAAAATATATATGTACACATATACAAACACACACATATTATAGAACAGCTCTAGAAAAATACACTTAAAAATGACAAAACATTCTTGCTCTAGAAAGTTAAAATAGGATTCAGAGAGAGAATAATTTTTTACCTATACTACTTGTAGTGTTTAAGTTCTTTTAAATGTGCTTATTGCTTTAAAAAAAAAAAAGAGAATCTATAAAATAATTTTTCACCAGAAAAGCATTATACATACATCTTTATTGGCCAAAACAATATCCAGTGTTGACTTGGCCACCATGGGAGAGTGTCTGCCATTATGTGGATTTATATAATTGTAGAGATCTTCCATCACATCTAAAAAATGTTTTAAATAAATAAATGTCAAAATCACTTAACAACCAATTCAATCCCCCAGCAATAGTCTAAACCCCTTTTCTTCATGCCAACCTACCTCACTGCCTAGCACGGAAAGTGCTCAATAACCATATACATGTTGAATAAATACATAATAATGCCTAAGTTAAGGAAACAATTTTCCAGAGCAAACACAGGCTCTTGTAATTTGAAAAAGATCCCCTGGTGACTCTGATGACCAAACCATTGAGAATTATTGGTTGAAAATAAAAACAGAAATTATTATCTCCTCTCAAATGTTTTTTTTATCCCAACAGAATAGAAACTCAACTTTAAATTCATAATCTATCATCCCAAGCATTTCATTTCTATAAACACAGTTAATAAACCCCGTCTTTTTGCTTTCCTTCAAGACATCAAGCAGAGTGTGGCCCTCTGCATTTACATATAAAACTTATAAACGCACACATAATGCTGGCATTTTGATTGGGATTGTCTTGACTCTATAGATCAATTTTGGGATAATAAATATATGTACAATAAATCTAATGAAGAGGATGATATAATGTTTGAGCCCTACACAAAGATCTGGAATTGACAGCCAAAAGATTTCTAATCTCAGTCTACCAGTTGACTTTTCATATATCACTTGTTACATACGGAACAAATTATTTAACCCTCCTTTGCCCACATTCCCTGAGCTGTAAAATGCGAGTGACTGATGAAGCGCTTGCTAATGGTGACAAATTGTTCAACCCAGAACTTACCAATAAATATTATTCATTTTTCCAACACACCACCATCAACCACCTAAAGATAGGCTTTAAAAAAGGGGTGGGGGGGCCTGGGTAGCTCAGTTGGTTAAGCCTCTGCCTTTGGCTAGGTCATGATCCCAGGGTCCTGGGATTGAGGCCCGCATGGGGCTCCCTGCTCAGAGAGGAGCCTGCTTCTCCCTCTCCCCTCGGCCTGCCATTCCCCCTGCTGTGCTCACTCTCTCTCTTTCTCTCTTTCTCTCTCTCTCCGTCAAATAAATAAGTAAAATCTTTTAAAAAGAGAAAAGGGTGAAGAATTAAAAAGAGAAAAGGGTGAAGAAAAGGATCCACTGCCTCTCTCATGCAGCAGGTCAGCAGCATGGAGAACCAGAAGTTCCAGTCCCCTCTCTGCCACTAACTAGCACATTTTTAAAATAAGATGTAACTTTTTTTTTTTTTTGGACATTTAAGGCTTCATTTGAGTAGCCTTATACATTTTCTGAGAATTCTAACTTTTTTCTCCAGACTCACCACTGAACACTTTCTTTGTTTCTTTGTGCAAGTTGGACACTGCAATCCTTGCTGCCAGGATGGCATAGTCAGGGTGCTTAGTCGTCAAGGTCGCAGCTGTCTCAGCAGCCAAAGTATCTAGTTCCACAGTGGTGACCCCACTGTATAAGCCTTGGATTACTTTCATGGTGATCTGAGCCTATTAAAACAAAACCAAGAACTACTTGAGCTTCCCCAAGAACCACTAGCCTCCTTAAAAGAGCAATGAAGAATACTATCAAATTTATTATAAAAAAAGCAAAACAAAACAGACAACTTCCTTTTCTGAAAAATTATCTTTCAGGATGTTGGACTATGGGAAACTTAGGAATGAGAACTCATAAAGCAACAGAGCCACCAGAAAATGCATACTACATATGCAATGAAGAGGGGTCACCAAACAAACAAACAGAAAACCCAAGTATAGCTTTTATAAAGAGTAATGGTCTCGCAGGAAAATAGCTGAAAACAAACCAGTGATTTTATAAGTATTTCCTCATCTTTCATTCAAATTCTCCCTCCATGATCAGGGTTCAAGCTACATACTTACCCATTTTCCCCCGATCCTACCTAAGGACAAGTATGAGAAGGCAAATGAATCAAACTTTAATCATTCCAATTAAAGGAGATGAAGGTGTAAATCATTTCGTGACTACTCTCTCCTTAGCACTTCACAAATTACAAAGTAGCTCGATTTTCATCACCTTCTCTGACATTTCACAGGCACTATGTGAGATGGGTATTATTACTATCACCACTTTATGTGAGAAACTGAGGCTCAGGATACTGGGACTTGCCCACGGTTACTACGACTCCTGCTCCACATCCCATTCAACCTCACTGCATTTCACTGTTTTCAAGACCATATTGTAAGAGGCTCTCCTTTCTAAAACACACAATGCACAAGTTATTACCATACATTTTTAAGAAAAACAAATTCTTGGGTGTTTACTGAATCTTTAAGACATCTTAATTCGACAGAAAATCAATGCACTTCCCAGGTGACCAAAGCATGCCCCCTTCAAAAAAGTGTGTGTGTGTATTACTAGTTTATAATCTATTCTACTTACATTATACCTAAGCCCAAGCTCCTGATCACTTTCTTCTCAGATCCAAGAGATAAGTTATGTTCAGTAAAAGAGTAGTGAAATCTTCTGAACAGTTTCTGGTACTACATGGCAAGTAATCAGAACTCAGGATAAAATAACAAGTCACTTGTATAAGTCACTCCCCTTCTCTTTGAACCTTTCTTATCTCTAAAACAGGAAGATGAAATAGGATCATCTCTCAGATTCATTCCAACTCTAACATTCTACTATTCTAATTATTGTTTAGAATTCCTAAATATAAAAATAAATATAAAATATAAATGTATTTTATTTATATTCCTAAATATTTATAATTTATTTATAATATTATTTATATTCTTAAATATAAAAAAGAATTTATAATAAGCATATTTTAAAGTTGTTTAAAATTATTTTATTTTGAACATTTTGGTCAATTCAATATTTAACAAGTGCCAAGCATGGCAGATATCACAAGAATAAGACACAGCCCACCCTTGATCCCAGGGGAGGACAGAGACATATAATTAATTTCCATATCATGTGATTAATGCTAGGAGGCCAACACAAGTGCCACAGCAGTACAGATAAAATACCTAAATAAGGCTGAAGCAATATGAATGGGTTTGGAAAAAGGGTTCTTAGAGACTCCATTTTGAAGATCATTTTGGAAACTATGTTTAAGATGCATCTGAACAGGGCAAGATTAGGGGAAGACACTTTAGAGGCCATTAGAGACAGCAGTCCAGATTAGAGACGATGAGGGTCTAGAGTAGGGAAGTTACAAAAAATAATGAGAAAAACAGAACAACTTGCTTATGAAGCGTTCTCCTTAATTTAAATGTTGTCCATGAAATCTACTTTATATTACTTAAATGTATTCTTTCTACATAGATAACAAAAAAGCAAATTTCAAACTAGTTCCTATACAAATGACCACAACTCTAAAACAAGCTTTTCTACAGGCTTTTCCACTTATGAATAAAATAATTCACCCACAGAAGTCTCTAGTGTGAAATGTTAATGTTAAGTTTTCCTCTTTGTTCACTCTGCTAATTTTCTGAAAAGAACTCAGGACCAAAAGTTAGAAAATACGTTTTGTTTTGTTTTGTTTTAGAAAATAAGTTTTCAGCAATAAATTCATATTTTATATCCAAGGCCATAACCAAAATACCAAACCAAAATATTTATCAAGTGAATGATAAGAGATAAGGGACTAGTAAAAAGAATCACATGAAGCAAGCTTTAAATATAAACCATATTTACTTACAGGATCAACAAAATCCATATTAAGTCCGTAACATAGCTTCTGGATTCGAGACGTAATTTTGTCGAACATAACCCGCTCTTGGCGGCCATCTAAAGAATCAAACCATGCAATTCATGTTAGCACTCACTGAGATAGCAACCTCAAAGAATCAAAGATAATCAACACATAAACTTTTAAAACTGACCAACACGAGATGCTATTTCACAGATAAAAGATTCAGACCCCAATAGAGTCATCAAGAAATTATTTTTGTATCTTCAAAAAGTAGGGATTCTATACACAAAGTCTTCCCTTCTTCCCTTCCATTATATATAAATCAGCTGGATTCTTACAGTAACTTCCTAAATGATGTTTCTCCCTTTGTCCTACATGGCAGCCAGAATTATCCTTTAAAACTTAAGTCAAAATCATGTCATTAACCCCTTCAAAACTCCTTATACTGTTTATCATCTCCTTCAGAATTAAAGTCAAAATCATTATAATAGTCCATAGAATCCCACGCAACCTATCCTGTGTACCCCTTCCCCAACTTCAACTCCTGCTTTCCCACCTTCCTCACTTCCTCTACCCTGGCAACCCTGGCCACGTGACTATACTCTTTCAGGTCTTTGGTCTATGTCATCTTCTCAATGAGGCTTCCCTGAGTACCCTATTTTAAATTGCAATGTCCCAAACACAGCCGCGTGCTTTTCTTATCTCCAACCTCCTAATATGCTTTATTTTTCTCTATAGAACTTAGTATGATCTGATACACTATATATTTTACTTATGTATTTGTTTACTTTGTGAGTCTCCCCACTCATCCACTAGAATATAACTCTCAGAAGGAAAAAGATTTTTGCATGTTTTATTTACCAATATATTCCCCAGTGCCCAGACTAAGAACCAAGGACTAGGCCATAGCAGGAATTCAAACATTTACGAAATGTTAAATGATTTAAAACCTGTCTCCAGGGGCGCCTGGGTGGCTCAGTCAGTTAAGCCTCTGCCTTCGGCTCAGGTCATGATTCCAGGGTCCTGGGATCAAACCCCTGCATCGGGCTCCCAGAGTCCGGGGATCAAACCCCAGCATCGGGCTCCCTCGCTTAGCGGGAAGTCTGCTTCTCCCTCTGCCCCAAGCGCACGCGCTCTCTCTCTCTCAAATAAATAAAACCTTTAAAAATAAATAAATAAATAAATAAATAAATAAGCCTGTCTCTATCCTCACACCTTCATGATAAACTTGGCTTACATACTCTTCTAGGGTAACTGATGATTTTGAACGTACTTCACACCATGTAAAGAAGTACTTCTTTTTTTCTTCAGATTTTATTTATTTATTTTAGAAAGACAGAGCATGAGCGGGGAGAGGGGCAGAAGGAGAGAGAATCCCAAGCAGACTCCCCGATGAGCGCAGAGCCTGAGGTGGAACAAGGTGGAGCTCGATCCCAGGACCCTGAAATGATGACCTGAGCCGAAATCAAGAGTCGGATGCTTATCCAACTGAGCCACCCAGGTGCCCCAGGAAGTACTTCTATTTGTAATTCAAGACAATCTGCCAGAGATAACATCTTAGTTTTTGTTCTGATTTTTTTAAACTTCTTTAGTTTTCATATTTTGGGGATATGGTAGGCAAATACACGTAGACCTTACCTAGTTAGTCCTTTTACGATTCTGTACTTAGAACATATTCCTCTTTGTCCTTCCAAAGTCCTCTTATTCTTAATTTAGCTTCAGTAGTAGCTCATCTAACCCTTTATTTATTTACTCCTACCAAGAATAGTAGATATATCCAACCACTAAATGGCTTGTCTTAGGCAAGCCACATAATATGATCCATCATTACAGATCTTCACTTATAGAATGGGGATAATTATTATACCTCTTCCAACTTCATCAGTTTACTATGACAACAAAATGAGATAAGGTAAAAAGTGCTTTTGTCTTAAAAACTTTGGTATAATTACAATGATTATATTTCATTTTAAAAAAGCTGCTCTTACTGGGAAAACATTGATCACAGTATCTATGATATAAAAGAGACACTCAATAAATATTAATTTCTCTCTCTTCGCCCCTCCAATCCTTTTTAACTAGTAACAAGGACAACACGTTAAATATGTGTTTACACTTGGCCTTCTCATTCACATCCTTATGTTGAAACTTAGCTCAGTGGCTGGCTGAAGAATAAATCAACAGTAAGACAGCACTACTAACCTGTCATCAATAAAACCTATCATCGAATAAACACCTCAGGCTCTTCTGCACTGATACATGACCACTAAGACAGCCCTTCTCTTTCTGATCACCACTGTGTTCTCCTATTCTGACCAGGCTCACATATGCAGGGTTTAACTCTGCAACAAAGTCGATTTACTGGCCCTCACTGGGACTAGGCCCTCAGTGCTCTACCAACTGGCTAACTAAGCAGACAGGGGACCACAAGACAATATTAGCAAACAGATTTCTGTAGCTGCCAAGTTAATCAGGAAACTGACAAAAAGTACAACAGCAATTGCATTAACATGCACTGGAAGGGGGAGGCAGACTAATGACCTAAAGGACCATTCTCTAGCCTTTATTCCACTTAGGCAACTTTGCAACCCCTAGATGATGACTTCATCACATCATTAATCCCTGTTTCTCACCACCTACATTATCCTCTTCACTCAAACAAAGTCTTCTTACTTTGGCCCCCTATCACCTCTTCACCTGTTCCCTGTGAAATATCATTAAGTCCCAAGAGGGCCTCCCGTTCTCACATCCACATCAATGCCTATACCTTGCTCTGCCTACAAGTCCCTCCTCTACCTTTTCATACACCTGATACTTAATCTTCAACTCTCACCACATCCATAAGTCCTGCCCCAAGCACTCTAATTCACACAGACCTTTCCTCTTCTGAAATCCTCTAGAATACTAATTGTCTGATTTCCTCTTGATTATAAACTGTCTTCTCTGGGGCACCTGGGTGGCACAGCGGTTAAGCATCTGCCTTCGGCTCAGGGTGTGATCCCGGCGTTATGGGATCGAGCCCCACATCAGGCTCTTCAGCTATGAGCCTGCTTCTTCCTCTCCCGCTCCCCCTGCTTGTGTTCCCTCTCTCGCTGGCTGTCTCTATCTCTGTCAAATAAATAAATAAAATCTTTAAAAAAAAAATAAAATAAACTGTCTTCTCTAATTCTCTCTTCAGAAAGACTTTGCTAATACTGTAAACCAGGGATGTGGACGTGCCTCTTCTACAAGACCTGAGCCGAAATCAAGAGTCGGATGCTTATCCAACTGAGCCACCCAGGTGCCCCTCAAGGTATGAACTTTCTATCCCCTCTACCTGGGAGGTTCAGCCCACAGATCTTCACATAGCTGGCTCCTAATATTACTCAGAGCTCAGCTCAAATGCCAGCTCCTGAGAGCTTTCCCTGACTATCTAATCCAAAATTACCTTCTCAATCACCTCTATTACCAGTTTACTTGTCATCATCTCCCTAGTCACTATCTGAAATTAACTGATTCCTATGTTTACTTGTTTCTTAAGTATACTTACCACTCTCATTGCTGTAATCTCTAGTACCTGTAACAGTTCCTGGCACAAAGTAGTACTAAATAAACACTTTCTGAATAACTGAATGAATGGGCTCCTGTAGCCTTTACTTTACTGATCAGAGTATTTATCAAATTTTATTATATTAAGTTTTTTGATGTGTCTATCTTTCATGATTGTTAAGATATTTGAAAACAGGAACATCTGCCTCCTCACCACTGTTTCTCAGTGCCAGCAGAATATCCACACAGATTTGTAAAATATGACAGTGGGCTGTAAAGGGGATTAGGAAGAAAGTAGGGAGGGAGATAAGAAGGGAAAAGAGAGGAAGGACTAGAGAACAGATCTGGAATAGAAAAGAGATTATCAGAGTACAAATGGATGCTTTAAAAGGAATTACTTTGAAAATGTTTATTTCATTTTATGAAAATGTACACACACACACACCCTGGTATGTTCTCAGTCATGATATAAAATATAATTTTTACTACGGGTTACAACCCTAAGTTTTGAAAACCATATATTATATTCCAAAGCACACTTCACAACTCAGTCAGCTACACTGCATTTATTGCAATGGTTCTCAACTTTTATTCTTTAACCTTAATCTCCTTGAGCAATACAATACTCTCTCAGTAGGAAAAATATCTGAAGATAGCAAGAGAAAAACTCATCTACTATTTCCTTCTGTTATCTAACAATTTTCATATGGATTATTCCTATGTCCCTAACAATCCTAAGATCTCTGAAGATGAAGCTGCCTTCTTCCTCTATTATTTCCCTCAGAGTGCTTGGCAAGATATAAGCACATTCAGTAAGTACAGTAGTACCCCCTAAGTGGCAGGGGATACATTCTAAGACCCCCGATGTATGCCTGAAATCACAGAAGTACTAAACCCTATATATACTGTTTTTATCTTATACATACATACCTATGGTAAAGTTTAATCTATAAATTAGGCACATTAAGAAATAAACAATAAGCAATAAAATAGAACTATTATAACCATATACTATAATAAAAGTTATGTGAATGTGGTCTCTCTTTCTCTTAAACTATCTCGTGGTACTGTATTCACCCTTCTTGTGATGATGTGAGATGATAAATTGCCTTTGTGATGACATGAAGTGAGGTGAAAGGTATAGGCACTATGATTAGTTAGGCTACTATTGACCTTCTGACAATACTCAAGACGATCATCTGCTTCCAGATCGCAGTTGTCACAGTAACTGGAACCGTGGAAAGCAAAACCCTGAATAAGTGGGGGAGGACTACTGTACAAGTTAGGTTGACTGCCAATTGCCCTCCTGGATAATTACATTAAAATTAACAAAAATAACAGAAGCTAGTCTGCTACTCATTGGCATGCCAAAAATAAGAGAGAAAAAGAAAAACCCTGAGCACATTAAAAATAAAAAATAAGGGGTGCCTGGATGGCTTAGTTGGCTAAGCGTCTGCCTTTGGCTCAGGTCATGATCCCACTGGGATTGAGCCCCACTCTAGGCTCCCTGCTCAGCAAGAAGTCTGCTTCTCCCTCTCCCTCTGGCCCTGCCCTGCCCACCACCCCACCCCCACCGCCCCGGTCGTGCTCTCTCACACACTCTGTCTTGAATACATAAATAAAATCTTTTAAAATTTTTTTCAAAAATAAAATAAATTCAAGTACAGCTCTGTGTGTTAACAAACCCCGCTGAATTCTACACTGGCAGAATCCAGCAGAGAATCATCTGGATCAAATCATGTTCTCTGAGGGAATAAAAAACAAAATAAGCCCTGCCTTTTAGAACTTGTTGTAGGTAGTACTTTTTAAACTATGGTATTTCAAAGTGGACCCAAAGGTTAAAAATACAACACAGGGATGTGTTACCTACTCCAGTAATTTAAGTTCACAAGTTTTCAATTCATATTTGTTACAGACTTATCATAAGGGAATCTTCAACCTTCCATACCTTTTTCTAAAGGTCTAAAAAACTAGACGTTCATCTCATTCACAAGACTGGATCAATAAAAACGAACTGTGTATTCTGGTCTATTGGTCTCATCAGCTAAAACGGAGGACTAGGGAAATTCAGAGAATGATGTTCTTAAGTTACTAAAAACTGGAAGAAGGGCCATCACTGTCCACTTCTCCATCTCTTGGCTTTTGCTTTTATTAAACTACCTGGACAACCAAGTGCCTACCCACAGCATTCATTATATCCTTTTTTTTTTTAAGATTTTATTTATTTATTTGACAGAGAGAGAGAGAGAGACAGCCAGTGAGAGGGGGAACACAAGCAGGGGGAGTGGGAGAGGAAGAAGCAGGCTCCCAGCGGAGCAGGGAGCCCGATGCGGGGCTCGATCCCAGGACTCTGGGATCACGCCCTGAGCCAAAGGCAGACGCTTAACGACTGAGCCACCCGGGCGCCCCCATTATATCCTATATTTTAAAATGATTTTTCTCATTCATTCTTTGAATTCCTATTCATGGCAAGTCCGGTACTAAGTGTGGGCATAAAGTCCCCATTTTTGAAATACTCACAGCTTAGCCTATGAAACATCCAGTCAACCAGTACTAAGTGCCTACAATTCTGAAATAACTGTACTGCTTTAACAGAGGCAAGCAGATTCAAGTCAAACTTTGTTCATACCTGCCTTACACTTCTCTGCTAAATGTATGTTTTGCTCTTGTTCTTCCAATCAGATTACACCTCTGGCCAAGGCACGGGCTGTCTCCTCTTATAATTTCACCCAGCCAAGCAAAGGGCTGGCCCAAAGGAGGAACTCGGCATGTCTTATGGGCAATAACTGTTGACGAAGAACCCAAGTCCCTGGCTCTTCCCAGTCCCCATCCTGTCGGAAGTTGTCTTGGCCTCCTTACTCAGATTCTCTATCAGTAGTCCCAGTCCCAAACTCCTCTGAGACTACTCCGGGGAAAACTGGCAACACATCTCCCACAAAGGGCAAATTCCAGGCATGTCTGTGGCTAGGATTGTTCTTTTTCACCCCACACCCCCACAAAAGCGATCAGGAAACTGAAGGCAGAGTCCCTTCTTTCTGGCTCCTCCCACTCCCTAGGACAGGTCACCAGCCCCAGGGTTTTCCAGTACACTCCGATGTTAGCCTTGGGTTCGAACCCTGGCCTCACCATCACCGAACTGGTTGGCCTGCGTCAGCCACCGGACCTCTCTCTGCGCTTCAGTTTCTTTACCTGAGAAGCGGAGCCAGCGAATACTGCCCGGAAAGTGCTCGGCGCACACAGTAGCTACTCGAGAAAGGGGAGGTATTGTTCTTTTAAAAGGCGGCAGGACGACAAAGCCGAGGGGACTCCCACTGAAGGCCGGCTGGGGGGTGGGAGGGACAGACTGACGCAAGCCGGAGGCCGAGAGGGCTTGACAGAGCGGGAAGCCGCCGCGGGCAGGGCGGGAAGCTGGAGCGGCAGGTGGGCGAGGCCCACGGCAAGGACGGCAGCAGCCCGCGACCCCTTTACCTGCTCCCCACTAACCCGCCGCCCCCTCCCCGGCCTCTCACCTCGCTTGATCACATGCATCGTGGCTGGTGGCTGAGGCGCTGAGGGATTCGAAACGGGGCTGCAGTTCGGAGGCGCCGGCGGGACCGAGAAGGTGGTAGAGTGCGAAGGGTCGGGTTCCTGGGGGCGCTGAGGTGCAAGGACTGGATTTGGGGGCCAGAGGGCACTTTCCTCCACGGAGCGGAGGCGCGACAATCCGAATCCCCTTCCCGCTCCCGCCACCCGAGACGCAAAAGCGGCGCGACGGAGCTCCAATGACGTTTACTCGACGCTACCAGCGCCCCGTCCCGTGGGCAGGGCTAGCGTAGCCCAAAAACGGTCTCACCCGATAGCCGCCATGTTGAGTACGGGCAGGGCCCTGGAAACTGAGCCTTTCCCATAGCCACACTGGGTGTGGGCACGCCCGGCGGGAACGCGGTTCTCCCGCGGCCATATTGATTGTGGGCAAAGCCAAAGCTGGAGCCAGAACCCGGAGCTGCGCGCAGAGCCCGCCAGGCCTGGCCCCGCCCCTCTCCTTGGCGCGCCCCGGCCTAAGTCCGGATGGTTCAGGTATCTTTGAAATAAAAACCCAACCATCCAAAACCCTTTCTTGTCTTGACGACTGTTGGACTATAATAACCCGACTGCTATCCTATATCCTATGTGGTCAGTAGCCTGCGATCCGTAGCTGGAGGCAGCCGGTAGCCCCGCGCTCCGAGATCGGAGGAAATCTGGCACTCAGTCCTTGGACGAGAGCCCTGCGAGCCAAGAGTGTTTGATTTTATCCTCACGGAGTGGGAGCTTTGGGAGAGTTTTGAGCAGGGCAGGGCCATGCCCTTTTGCTTTTATTATTCTCCAGTGGATGGTGGCAGAAACAGGGTCAGCAGTTAGGCCTTGTGGAGGCAGAATGGACAGTGCTTGGTGACTGAATGTGGGGAGTAAGAACAGGTAAGAGACCTAACATACATGAGTGATGTAGAAGCTTCTGATTTGGGCGACACAAACTGATTTTCATGAAAGCTCATGTAGCATCCCTTTCTAAAACCTTTCTTCGGTTCCTCACTGCCCTCTAGATGCACCCCAAGCTTCCTGTGAAGGAATTCTAAAAGTCATAGGTGATAGGCAAAGCCATAGGATAGGCAGGGTAAGGATATCCCAAAGATGGGGTTGTCAGATTTAGCAGACAAAAATAATGCGTTCCGAATGTTGCAGGGACATAATTACACTAAAAAAGTTTTTATCAGAAATTCAAGTTTAACCAGGCAGGCGTCCTGTATTCCAACTGGTAGCCCTCTCCTAAGAGCTTTTGGGTATGTGTGTTAGAGTTTCAGTTTTCCTTGGCCAAGCAGGAATAGTCTCTTCTTCATCCTGTCTACTATGCCACAAAGAACACAATGAGAGTCGAGGCCAGCAGAGGTTAAAATCTCCTACATGCTTTATTGGACTTCAAAGAGTCTTATGAATTAACACAGAAAAACCATGTGAGGGTGTCCAGGGGGTACAAGGCAGTCTGCAGCCTAGCACCCTCCTAAGACCAGCCCCAGGTGCCTGCACCCCAGGCCCAAAATAGGATCCCAGAGTAAAGGCATGGGAAGGAGTGGGGCAAAAGGAAAATACCTTTACAGCCAGAGCAAAAACGGGTAAGGGAAAGAGTTGTCTAGAGGGTGGGAAGGGTGTGGGGGAAGAGGTCACACAGCTGCCTTCACCTATACCATCTTCCTCAGCCGCCCCCTTCCCAAAACCAGCTGTGTCCTTTTTGAGCCTCTGGCCCAAGCTATGCAGTAACATGAAAATGGGGTCTGACAAGGGAGTATGTGGTGCAGGCACTTGGGAAATTCAGGAGATTTCTTATTTCGATTTAAAAATCTTTTTTGGTTCAAACGCAACAATATCCTGCCCAACAGCTCCAGGGCCCCAGTAGAGCCCTGTATCATGGCTGAGGCTCTCATGGCCAGGGGAGCCATTTGTCCTGAGCTCCAGGAGTACTGATGCTTGGGGAGCATTTGGGCAGCACCTCTTATAGTCAAACCTTCCTGCAGTGTGGGGGAGCAGGGATAAGAAAGGCAGGTGTAGGTGAGAGAAGAGAGAAAAGGTGACCGCCCTGTAGCCCACAACTCTGGCATCTACTCATTCCCCAACTAAGAGGAGTCTCTCCTGACCTACCCCCTAGCCTAGCCTCTCTTCAAAATTCTCTAGTAGCTCGTTCTCTAGGAATGTGTTCCACTCCCCCATGAACCCCTGGAGGCTCTAGCAAGTTCCAGGCCAAGTTTCCTTCTGGCCCACCATACTCCCAAAGAACAAGCCTCAAATATTAGTCCCTAGGCCCCAGTCTGAGGCAAACAGAACCATCGTGGGTGGGGTGGAACAGGTCTGAGGCACAGATGTCGGAAGTGACTCCTATCTTCCCCCCCCCCACCCCCACCAGCTGCTAGGGGAAGTTGGGGAGTGGTGGGAGGGAGGAGCCTGAAAGCAGGAAACAGAGAAACAAGAAACCAAACTTCAAAACTGGGACAGCAGAGACAGAAGCTGGACCCCAGAGGTGGAGGTGGGATCTGAGGGGACAGCAACTAAGACATGCACTGAAGTAGAGAGGGAGTGGCAGCAGCAGCCCATGGTTGGGAGAAAGGCAGGGCAGGCAGGCCATGGTGGTCAGTTAATAAATAATGTTGAAGGACCCAAGGATGAGGGGGGCAGGTATGTACAGTGCCCAGGCCCCTGGGCCAGCCCCTCCCATGCCCCACTCTAGGGGCCAGGTATCTTGGAAGGGGAGGAAGGGGAGGCAGAAGACCAGGGAAGGACGAGCTGTCCCGCCACTGCCACTCTCATCCTGCCTACTTCTTAAGAGGCTTCTTAAAGATTTTGAGGGGAAACTTCTTCCGGCCTGGGCTGGAGTCTGTCTCCTCGCCAATGGAGCCATTATCCTCCTCAGCCACAGCCTTCTTGCCAGCCAGATGGGGAATGCGTGTATTTCGGCTAGCCTGCAGGGCTCGGCTGTCCCCAACTGGAGATGGCGTGTCTGGGTCTGGGGAACTGGAGCTGTGAGAATGGGAAGAATCCAAAGGTGGAGAGCCACCAGGTGGGGCTGAGGGGCTCAGCTCCATCAGGCTGTGGGCCTTGTCCAGCCCATGGTTCAGCGCCAGGAGTGCCTTCTTGGCCAGGGCAGGGCTGTCAGGCAGTTTCTCCACCAAAGACCCGAGGTGGACCCCCTCAATCAGCCGGTGGCTGCCATTGGAAGTCATGGCACCGGGGGCCTCATCTGCAGCACGGACCGTCTGAGGAGGCTTGGGGGCCATACGCTGGCGGTCACTCATGTGGAGGGAGGACTCCGAATCGGAAAGGGTCAAATCCCTGCAAGACAGGGCAGAGAGGAAGAAAGGGACACATACAGGAGAGGGGGATGGGAGAAAGGTGAAGAGGAGAGAGGAACAGCATGAGAAGACAAGGCGAGGTGGGAAGTGGGTATGGAAAGAGGTAGGAGGGAGAAAAGAGGATGAACAGGCAGGTAGGCAAGAAAGAAGGATGAGAAAGAGAAGGAAGTTGAGCAGGCCGTAAGTACAGGATAAGAGATGAGGCAGGAATAGGGAATGGGGACAGGTTGGGGAAGAGATGGAGAGGACAGTAAAATCAGGGAAAAAGAGAGGCAAAAGGAGGAGCAGGGAGAAATAAGAAGGACCAAGGGGAGAAAAACAAAGAAAAGAAAAGAAAAAAAGAAAGAAGAGAGAGAGAAGGAAGAAAGGAAGGAGGGAAGAGAAAAGAAGAGAAGAGAAAGGAAGGAAGAAAGAAACGTGATGGAGAAAGAAGAGACAAACAAGAAGCAAAACCAAAAGTCATTATACCATCACCTGTCTGGCAACGGGCTTTCTAATGACGGGCCCCCACCCTGTTGAGTGGCCAGGCCCTAAACCAGTGCAACCATAGGCTTAAATCCCCCCTCAATAAAACCTCTGCCATCCCACAGCTGGCTGGCTTTTTTAGGACTCAGCCCCAAGCCAACACAGAACCCACATAGTGCTCTGAGTCACCATTTCCCATGCCTTCCTCCCTGACGGACTCCTGTCACACCCCGGGACACATCCAGTCTGGGCCAGGCCCCAAGGAACAGGGCACAGGCAGTAAGTGGGCCTGACCCGGGCTGGGGGGTTAGAACAGCCTTGAAAACAATCCCTTATGCACCCCAAAAGGTCAGGACGCTGCCTCGTTCAACCCTCTCACAGGATTCAGAGAAGTGTGTCAGAGTTCAAACCACATCGGCTGGCAGCTGGAAAGGGGGGTCTTTTTCAGAGCTCTGTGAGAGGGAGAGTGTAGGCAGGTGCAGAAAGACAGGACAGGACATTGGTCTTGAAAGCAGCAGTGGTTCCAAAGAGCTGCCACTAGAAGTCATAATTTTCATCTCTGCCTGAGGCTTGTCGTGTGACCTTGGACAAGTCATCTAACCTGGCTGGTCCTCAATTTGGGCCAAATGAAGAAATTACCAATTCAATTACCTTGCAAGGCTGTTTGGAGGATCGGATCGGTTAGCAAATCACTTGGAAGTGTAGGCAGTATTGTGGGAATGAAGATGATGAGGCCAGTCAAGCTAGAAGACCCATATGTGGGCCAATCACAAGAGGCTTCTTTGCAAGGCTGAGTTATGGGGATGTGACCACACTGGACATGCACACACAGAGGTTAGTCCAGAAAGCTGAGACCCTCGAAGGGGCTGGCTACTCCTAAGAAGGCCCATGAACCAATGCCAGATGCCCCCTCTCCTGCCTCTATAGACAAAAGGGTAAATATGGGGGTCCCCTGCCTATCCTTTAACTGTCCCTCTGCTCTCCCAGAGGAGAACCCACAGTAGGGGGGAGAGGGCTAAGGGAAACACTTAAACATCCAAGCCAGGAAGCAAAAGGGAAAAGTCAGGAGTGGGAGGGGAGAGCGCCACAGGACCTGGAAAGGAGGAGGCTGTGGGTCAAAAATTAGGAAGGGCACCAGGCCGCGAAAATAAGCACAAGCAGAAGGTTGGCTCATAGCTACTGGAGGGTTAATTCTCGGTAGGAAACAATTAACTAAGCAGCTACCCCGTGGGCCAGTGTCTTCCTGGAGACAAGGAACAGAAGGAACTGTTTCAGCCACATCCTCTCCTGTTGACTCATGTTCAGGCTCATATTTGGTGTCGTATATCTGACACTGTCCTTGCTTCTGTCTAAATGTGCCCTCGTTTCCCTAAGTTCCAAGATGATTCCTCTCCATACCCTGCCTTTTCTACACACATATGAGCTACTGAGCAAGGTGCCCAGACAGTGGGGAAAGGGGTCTCCACGCTGACGAGGTGAGGATCCCAGGAGCTCACTTTTCTAATGCCAAGGGTTGGGTGGTCAGGGGGTTGGGGCCCTCCCAGCCTCACTCCTCGGGGCCCACAGCCCCATTTGGCCGTGATTCCCATCCTTCCATGCCTTGTCGTCAGTTAAAAGCTGAGACCCTCCAAAGCCAGGAAGGAGCCTGGAGGAAGCTCACGCTCCCTCCCTGAATCTGTGAGACACTCAGGCCAGGGGTGTCCCTCCCCAAAGGCTGGGCTGCCTTGGGCTTCCATACCAAGCTACTAACCTTACTAGAGAGCCTGTTTGTCTTTAGAGACGATCCTCTGGTGCATGGTGCAAAAGAAAATTAAGTAGTGAACAGGCCAGGTGGGTGCAGGTACCTCCCCGCCCTCCCTCCCCACTGCCCTCAGCTTGGGCCTTGGAGCATGAGATTCAGAGCATCCGCTAGTGCCCCGAACCCCAATCCAGTCTTCCCCACCTGTATGGGGAGGGGCAGTCTCTCTGCCTAAGCTTCTGGATGACAATGAGGATGAGAATGAAAATGAGCCACTGTGGTGGGTGAAAGTGCTAGCAAAGGCAGTCCCTTTGTGAAAGACAAAGGAACAGCCCTCACAGACAACTATCTGGAGGTTCCAGGAGCCAAGCGAGACAGACTGGCGTCCAGAGGGAAGCACAAGACCGAAAGAGCATCAGCAGCATCAGCAGGTCACAGCCCAGAGGCCAGGGCTGGGCCGGGTCACAATGTCCGAGATGAGAGGTCCCTCTAGAGGACAGGGACTTTCTCGTGCTCCCCTAAGCTTGCTCCAGGCAAGGTCAAGGCTCTCATCTCTGACCCTAGCCTATTTCCTGAGGTCTGAGCAGGGAAAGGCCCCGCCACTGCGAGACCAGGCTGTGGGAGAAAGCCTCTCACCAGTTCTTACACAGTTCACTTGACTGAGACCACGTGGAAGGACAAGACTACCCAAAGAGTGCCCTGCCGTGGACAGTCAAGTTCTACGCTGTGTTCTGTTCCTAATTAGCTGTGGGACGGGGGGAAAATTACTTGACCCTTCAGAACCTTAAATTCTTACTCAAAGTGAGTACTTTAGGCTCATCTCACCTACAAACTTTTCTTGTCCAAAACCCTGACCCTGTTTCCCCTCTTCAGTTCCCTAATTCTGTGAAGGGTCCCATATCCATTCGGTTGCCCAAGCCACAAACCTGAGTGTCGTCCTAGGTTCCTACCTCTCCTCCACCCCTCCCAGACAGCTGCCAAATTAATCCTCTCCTTTCCACACCTAGACCTCACTACCTCCCCTACTGGTCTACCTCACTGACTTCCAAATTTCTGTAGTCTCCCCTTCTCTTCTTTATACACACCCCTAAAATGTTATTTCTAAAATGCAAATCTGATTCTCTTCCTTTTAAGAAATCCTTTTGGGGGCTCCATCTCCCAAAGGTAATGGCCCAAGCCCCCGCCTCTCAGAGCCCTTCCCCCTCCTAGCCTCACCTGCCACCCCTTCCCACCAACACACGTCCAAGATCCTAACCACAAATGCATCCGATTCTCTTGAACCTCCACGCCTCTGCACATCAGGCTTCCTCTGTCTAGACTACACTTTCTTCTCCTCCTGCACACAGGGTGCGAGCACAAATGTCATCTCTTTTGTGAAGCGTTCCACCCAGGTGCACACTGTTAGTCACTCCCTCCTCAACACCCCCGTAGCACTCCTCAGATTGTTCCATCATTATCTGTATACCTCTCCCGGACCAGACTGTAATTCTTGATGGCTGGGACTGTATCTTATCATCTAAGAATCCCCGTGCCCAGCAGAGCCTGGCCCACAGCAGGTATCCATAAATGTTCTATCAAAGGGGTAAAGGAAGCAAGGCCTCCCTCGAAACAGCCGGATGTGAAGGTGCAGTTTAGGCCCCAGCGCGAAAGGACCCTGAAGGAGGGGCGTCGTCCTCATTTTTAGAGTCAGCAAACCCCAAACAGAGAAGGGCACAAAGCTGTGGGGGGTGAGGCTGACCTTAAGAAGGAGCCCCGGGGCTGGGAGAGGACAGGACAAGGAGAAGATGCCCCAGTGCACCACCCCCCCAGGCTGACCAAGCAGCAGCCAGCAGGCAGAAGGAGGCCAAGGTAAAGGCAGCAGAAAGGGAAGGAAGGGAAGAAAGAAACAGAAGAGAGACAGCCGATACCCCAAGCTCTCTGAATGCCCAGGCATCACAGCGCTGCTGTCAGAAGGGGGTGGGTCGGGGTAGGGCTCCATCTGGAGGAAATAGGAAGTGCTGTGGTGGTAATAAACAGGGTGGACATGGACGGTGGTGATGGAGGTGGTGGAGGATGTGGTGATGGTGGAGGAGGTGGCGGTGGCAGAGGAGCAGGAAGAAGCAGCAGAGGCAGATGGAGAGCTGGTCCCGTGGCCTTCAGAACTGAAAGACTGTCCAGACGAAAGGCTGCGCATTCGCCGCAGAGAGACCCGGCTTGTCAAGAAGTGGCCAGCCTCGCCCTCTACCAACCTCTGAGATCCCAGGCCATGCTGTGGCTCCGTCAGGCGCTGCCGGACACTGCACTGCAGGGTGGGAGCTGCAAAGAGAGGGAAGAAAGGGTGAGGAAGGGCCAGCCTCCTTCGGGCTGGCAGGCAAGCAGGTTTGCCCCTGGAGAAATGCTTGCTGCGGGCCATTCTGGGCCCTCAGTGCCCAATCTGGAGAAGGGGGCGCCTCCTCCCAAAGACCTCCCACCAGGGGTCCTGAAAGGGGGAAATTAACAATGAGGTGCCCAGGGCAGTTTTAGTGGCAGCTGCAATGGAAGGAGACCCAGGGCCCCCATGACTAGGAAGAGAGGCAGGGCAGTGAGTGGGAGGACACAGGCAGGGCAGGGTGGGACGGGGGTGTGGGGCAAGGTCCGGGAGAGCACTAAGAACCAGCCTTTCTAGGAAGCCAACCTGAGGAAATAATTTGCAATGTGGACAAGGATTTACGCTCATCCCCTCGGTAATAACGACTGTATGAAAGTACACATCAAGTTGGAACGAGGGGAAAATGATAGTATATCCAATTGCTGGAAAACTATACAGCTATTAAAAATGCTGCCTAAGATCTGAAAAACATACAAAAATACCTATTAAAATGCTCAGGGGAAACAAAAGGATACGAAATTAGATGTAAAAGAAATACCTCAAGCTATGGGACACAAAAGACTAGAGTCTGAAACGAGGCCTTTCCCTTTGTAGCCGTGACCCTGTGCAACTTCTTTCCCTATGTTAAGTACTAATTTATAAAATCCTGCAGGGTTGTTGTGAGGCTTCGAGAGAGAGCATTTAAGTACCTGGCACAGTCCATGGCACTCAATAAATAGTAGTGGTCAGTATTACCTAGACCACATCAAAAATTATTAAAAACTCCAGACTTCAGAAGACTGTAAGAGAAGGTGCTCAAATAGGGTAGAGCTATGGGTGCCTTTTTTTTTATGCTCATATTTACACTTTTCACTTTGTAAATTTCTTCTAATAAGCGTGTAGACAACAAAGAGCCAGCCGTTGGAACAATGCCACAAGTCAGGCTCTCGCAGCTGCTGGCCACCATGCCCAGCGAAGGGGATCTGTGGGCACCAGGTAACTTGGGAATGTGCTAGAGCATCCCCCGGGCTCACTTTGGGCCAGGACAACAGCTTCTCCTTAACATCGCCTCTGATCCAGAGAAAATTCCAACCAGGACACTAAAGGGTAAGTCCCTCATTCGCAGAAGATTTCCCACAGTCTCTTTGACTTTGCTCTACTCAGAATTTCTACCTTTGTTTTTTTCTCCTCTACCCTGAGAGATGGGCCGCCCTGCCTTCTTCCTAAAGATGGGAGAGAGAGCCAGGTAACAAGGGTGCCGGAAGCCACGGAGGGGCCACAGGGAGCGAACACAATTCCACAGTGATGAAGAGCTGGGGAGGCAGGGCTTCTATGACTGGTGGCTTTCAAAGCATGAAAGGGACGCAGAAGAGGAAGAAGCAGCATGGAATGAGGAGAGGCAAAGGAGGAAAGAAAGAAAAGGGAGAAACGTGAAAAAGAGAAAAGAGAAGGATCTTTCCTTCTCTCTTTCCGTCCCAGCCCAGCTGGAAGAAGGGCCACCAGGACTTCCGTCTAGCTGGGCTGACAAGAGAAGCCCAAGCCTTCCATCACCATGGGTGTCCTCTCTCTCGCCCTCAGCTGAGCAGGCTGATTCTTCTCACCCCCGAACCTCTCCCTGCAGTTAGTAGGGGCAGTGCTGAGGGAATAGAGGGAACAGGCAGGGGAGTGAGGCAGGCAGGAGAAGGGGCTCATGGGGTAGGAGTGTTGGTTTAGTCCCAAAAGTCGGAAAAACAAAAGCCCCAAAGGGGCTCCTCAAACCCGGGTATTTCCAGAGGGACTGATCATCCGAGCCGGCGGATGCTGAGCAGAGAGAGCGGTCACTGTACCTACGCCCCATCAGCCAGGCAGCATCTAGGGTCCAACAGCCAGGCCAAAAGGAGAAGAGAATCTGATTTACAGAGGGCTTCAGCCCACCCTTCAGTGGGATAAGGGGAGGGCCGGGGGCAAGGGGTGGAGAGCTCAGAGCTGATGAAGGTCCCTCCCAATCCATGGAACATAGGAGCCTTTAGGATCAAGACCTGCCTGCCAGTGACGCTACCGTTGTTGGACCTTTGATTGAGGCCCTGATAGGACATCGCATCACGGTGACGATGTGGCTCAGCCAGAGGCAAAGTACTGCTGGACACATTTACAAACAAATCCTGTCTCGAGCTGGAATCCAGCCTGATGAAAGAATCTGGCTTTCTGAAAATGAAGCCCTAAGCCAGCCCCATGGGATATGGGCCAGCACAACAACTTTTCCTTAAAATCGCCTCTGATCCAGACAAAATTCCAACCAGGACACTAAGGGGTAAGTCCCTCATTCGCAGAAGATTTCCCACAGTCTCTTTGACTTTGCTCTACTCAGCTCTCATCACTGGAGGGGAGAAGAGGGGGAGGGAAGGCCCAGGAAAGGGTGCAGAGGTCCAAGAACTCAAGTGGAAAGCCAGACATGCTTGTGCAGGAGATCCCTCCGGGACAAGAACATCTTTCTGGCTTGGAGGATTTAGGGCAATGTCTCTTTTAAGAGACTATTACTTCATGGGGCCTCACACAAAAAGGCAGAGAGAAAAAGGTATCATTCCATTCATCCACTTTAGCAATTAAGAATAAAGAATATAAAAATGAAAACAAGAGCCCTTAAGAGGCAAAAATGAGTATCATTTTTATATTACGAACCACACACATGGGGAAGAGAAAGGAGGATAAAGGGATCTTTACAAACACAGAGTGAAGGGAGACACACCAGAGAGGCAGACAGAACACACACCGACGCAAATCCACCAAGAGCACAACTGTAGAGAGTATCCTGATGTGAGCTGTGTGGTATGAACCACGCCGGGAGCTCAACTCTCTCCCTTGGTATCTGCCCCATATGCTGTCTCAGCGCAGCAACGGCCAGCAATTCTCCACCATGCCTCGGAGGCTCCTTCCCTCATCCCCACCCGGAGGTCACCTACATTGCATGGACAGGGGTGACACAATCTCCTCATCCATGTCGTCCACGTCGTCAGTCATGATGAAGTGGGCGGGGTTGGGGCGCGAGCTGCCCATCCAGCTGGGGTCGATGTTGAGAGCAGCCACCAGGGAGTGGATGCCCGGGTTGTTGACAATCTGGAAGCCGCAGAGGATCTCAATCTGCTGCCAGCGGTGCAGGCGCTCCCGCAGTGCTGCCGTCACCTCACTCAGAGCTTGCCTGGAGCACATGGGACAGAAGTGAGGCCATGGGCGGCTGGGAGCCCCCGCAGCAGTGTGCAAGTAAGAACCACAGTTAAGTCGTGCACTTAAGAACAAGGGGGGAGCCGGGTACAGGCTGGGGCAGGAGAGAAGGGCTGGCCCTCTCCCAGTGAAGAAGTCCCACTGGGGATGGTGACTCTGGCCACGCTCCAGCCCTGAGGATGGGGTGGCCACCGCCAGAGCCAGGCAGCAGGCGCTACTTACTTCGCAGTTAGGATTTTGTGATCCACGTCGTCCAGGGAAGAGCTGTGGGCCACGTGGAAGGTGCCAAAGAGTGTGTTTCTCTTCTTTTTTATCTTCTCAGCCTGCAAAGATGAGGTCCTCAGCTTAAACAGAGCAGGGATTAGAGGTTGGAAATGAGAAGTGCCTTTCTGTGGCTGGGTCCCCCGCCTAGCACTGCTTAGGCTGCACAAGAGAAAGGAAGAGAAGAAGGAAAAGGAAGGCAAGGGAAGGGCAAAGAGAGGGGGAGGAAAGAAGATGGAGGCAATGAGAGAAGCAGCGGGACCCCCTGCTAGGCCCCCAACCCCAGGAGGGCTCTGCCCCTTGGCAGGCCGGGGCTGGCAGAGCCTTCCCTCTACCTGCCTCCACCGGCTTCATCTTTCCAGAAGGCAGGTGGGAGCGCACCCACACCCTCATTCCCTCCTCCAGAAACTTGAGGACATCATCAGGAACCACATGTCAGGAAAAGAAAGAGAACCCAGCGCAGGGATATCTCTTGGTCCAATGGGAGGGATGGAGAGAGGAGGAAGGGAGAAGGAAGGGCAGGGAAGGGCGCGGGCTGGGAGGGCAGAGGACAGCAGGAGGGCGCGTCTCACCCCCTCCTTGGCCACCAGCAGCTGCTTCTCGGCGTTTTGCTTCTTGATGTTATAGTACTGCACCTCCACCTCGTGGGTCAGCTGCAGCCACTTCTGAAGGGCCTCGGGAGCGTACCACGAGCTGTGTGATTCCAGTTCCTTCTCGGCTTTCCTCAGGGCCTCCCGGACCTGTGCAGCCAAGAGGGTGTGACCCATTTACTGCTCCCAAGACCCCCTCCGGTGCCTCTGTGTGATACCGCGGAATTCAGAGTTCTCATCTGCTAGCTCATGGGAGCTTCCAACCCTCTCAAGAGGCAGAAAGGGCAAGGATTATTCTCTGTATTTTATATAGTCTGTATCTTTATATAAGGAGGCAAGCTCAGAGGACAGTCACCTACTCAGGGTCACACAGTCAGTACTGTCAACCCAGATCTCAAATTGCAATTTTTGTGCTGCCTAGATGACAGCGCTGTTGGCCCACACAATTAGCTGTCTCTTCTGGTCCACAGCCAATCTCAGCAATCCTCCCGGCTCTCTTGAGGCACAGGTCAGCTTAGTGAATCATCTTCTTTCTGAGAGCTGGGGTCTGTGGTTAGACCTCATGACCTCAAAAGGTGGCAGAAAAAGCACTTGACTGGGAATCTGGAAATCTGGTTCTGGTCCCTGGTCTGTCACTCAACTGGTCCTGCAGATCTCAATTCTGCGTGAGGAAAGACTTTCTCCCTTGCAAACGCAAACCGTAAGTGAAGGGGTGATCTCGGGAGGAGGTAGGAGAACAGCTCAGGTCTGAGAGACCTTAAAGATGATTGCTAATCCAGAAGGGGGTTGGTCTGAATGCTCTCCAAAGTCTCCGGTAGCCCAGAGGCTTGGTCTATGACTCTCCCATTGAGCAAGGCAGGTAGGCTTTGAAGGGCGATCTCTACCAAGTGAGGAGACAACAATCACACTTACTTTTAACATGGGCATTTTGCCCAACGAGGCCAAGACATGAGAACCAATGTGTAAGAAGAAATCTCCTCACTGACTTCTCAAGCAAGGAGCACACAACGAAGCCGACTGTTACAAAGCAATGAACGTGGAAGGTCTGAGATGACACAGACATTATATACACTGGCTTCCTTGCTATCTTCCCCAGGCTACAGTATACACTGACCTTTAGCTGGTCAGAATCCAAGAGAAAAGGGATTGAGAGCAGTCTTATTATGCCCAACGTCAGCCATGGGGCAAGTACCCCAGAGCAGGCCCAAGGTGCTCTCCACGGCCTACGACAGACTGGGAGGACCTCAGCTAAGGACAGAACACCTTTCTTCCTTAGCCAAGGAGAGGACCGGTCTTCACATGGTTTTTGTTCCTTCAAAGAGAAACTGTAACACAGTCCACTCCTGGCTTTAGAGTTAAAATGAAGAACAGACACCTTAGAGTCTAATACACCAGGTCTGAAAAAGATCCAGTGCCACCCTGAAAGGAGTGAAAGGAATGGGAAACGCTAAGGGGAGGGGGGAAGAGAAGAGGAAAAAGAGCAAACAGAGGAAAGTGTGACAGTGGGGAAGGGCCGGCCTAACAGGCTCAAAACTGTTTAAGGAGAGAAATGCTTACAAGATAGGGAAAAGGAAATGGGGTGGGGGGATGGTGGGAGGCAAGGTGACAGAAACAGACACATCCTGCCACACACAAGGGGTAACTGCCTGAAGGAGATAAGAACTACAGCAAGTCAGAGTATTCTTTTACTCTATGGCTGTGGTTCTCAACCCGTCACACCCTGGAATCACCTGGGAAACTTTAAAAATACTGAAATCTGGACCCAAACCCAGGTGCTGATTTCAACTGATCTGGGGTGCTGGCCTGGGTATCAAAAATTTCGAATGCTCTCCAAGGGATTCTAACATGCAGCAAAGTTAATAACCACTGGCCATGTGCTCGACGGAGTCACACCTGACCCCCACGTCCCCACAGGATGCAGTAGGTCACGGCAGAAGGACAGTTCTGATCCAGCACCACATCTGGGGAAAGCTGGCTAAGTTATGAAAATTATGAAATTCTTGAAAGACAAATTATTATAACTATGAAAATTTTTCAAAGACTTCAGAGGGCTCTAGAAGCAATAAGGACTAGGTCTCCAGTTCTCAAAGTAGGATCCAGGGATCCTTGAGTGCATCCTTTCAGAGCACCTGTGAGATCAAACTATTTTTATAACAATACTAATGTACCTTTCTCACTCCCTTTCTCTCACAACAGACTACAGGTTTCTCCAGAGGCTACATGATAAGTAATATCATAACAGACTGACCATAGATACTAATGTAAGAATCCAGTAGCCTATGAAGCCAGACATTAAAAATATTTGCAAAATTGTAAAAAAAATCATTTCTCACTAAATTTTTTATTATATAAGGAGTTTATTATACTTATTTTAAATGAATTAGTAATTTTTTTTAAGATTTTTTTTTTTAGTAATCTCTACACCCAACATGGGGCTCAAACTCACGACCTCGAGATCAAGAGTTGCATGCTCTTCTGACTGAGCCAGCCAGGCGCCCCCGAATGAGTAAATATTTTTTAATTTTCTCAGTTCTAATTTCTAACAGGGTAAATAGCAACTTATTGCCCCTTTAAAAATGTTCTTTGAGGTCCTAAATAATTTTTTTAAGATTTTATTTATTATTTATTTGACAGAGAGAGAGACAGCCAGCGAGAGAGGGAACACAAGCAGGGGGAGTGGGAGAGGAAGAACCAGGCTCCCAGTGGAGGAGCCTGATGTGGGGCTCAATCCCAGGACTCTGGGATCACGCCCTGAGCCAAAGGCAGACGCTTAACGACTGAGCCACCCAGGCGCCCCTAAATAATTTTTAAGAGTAAAAGGGTCCTGAGACCAGAAAGTTTGAGAACCACTGGACTAGATGAACTAAAAATCCAGAGAGGGGAAAAAGCCTTTCTAAGGTGAGTTCACAACTGTCTGCCATTTTCTTACTTGGAGGATTTTAATGGTTCTGGGTGAGAGCTGATAACTGGGCTTGGCCCAGACAGTGGGACTGCACTGGAGCCCAGAGAAACCAGCCTGGTTTTTGCTGGTAGTATGGTACCGATATGACAGACTGGAAATGGAGATGTCCCAAAGAAATATGTAGTTTTCTTCTTTGAGCATTTACTGAGTTCTGGGGCTGTGCAGGAGAATACATAGCTAGGCCAAAGGGCGGAATAAAATCTCCCATAATTTCATAATACTTAGGAAACAAAATATTTCAGGAAGGAAGGGACCTGCCTCAAATACACTGTTGGTTCCCCCCTCAAGACAGCTTCAAAATTTTGAAGCTGTGAAGAGCAGGAAGCTGAAGAGCCAAATTAAAATCCTCCCAGTGACAGAGATGAATCTCTCGTGGTCTTTCAGGGCTCAGGAGAAGGAAATCCACCAGCTCTCAAGAAAAAGGAAGGGACATGCCTGAGAAACTGGGACAAATGAGTGCTAGACCAAGTCTTACTAAAACGACAACCCGGTTCCAACATGGCTCCATTTCTGATTGGCCCAAGGTCAAGATTGGCCCACCTAACAGAAGAAAGAGGGTGGGGGGAGCCTCTATTTGATGGAGGATAAAATCATCTGGGGCCTCTGTTATTATTTTATACACACTGTCCAGCATTTAATAAAAATAAATTACTAGGGGTGCCTGGGTGGCACAGCGGTTAAGCATCTTCGGCTCGGGGCATGATCCCAGCGTTATGGGATCGAGCCCCACATCAGGCTCCTCCGCTATGAGCCTGCTTCTTTCTCTCCCACTCCCCCTGCTTGTGTTCCCTCTCTCGCTGGCTGTCTCTATCTCTGTTAAATAAATAAATAAAATCTTTAAAAAATAAAAATTAATAAATAAATAAATAAATAAATAACTAGACATGAGAAGAGGCAGGAAAATATAACCAACAATCAAGCGGAAAAACAGGCAGTCTCATAAGTGATCCAAATGTTAGTGACCAGAAAAAGGCTTTAAAATAACTATGATTGAAATCTTACAGAAAATACAGAAAAGATGGACATTATAGATGAAAACACAGAGATTCTGGGCAGGAAACTGGAATCTATAAAAGAGTAAAATGAGCATTCTAGATCTGAAAGCTACAGTATCAGAGAGTAGGGTCCCACTGGATGGTAGGTGAAACAGCACAATGCTCTCAGCAGAATACAGGATTGGGGAATCAGAGATAAATCAATAGAAAATAACCAAACCAAAGCACAGAGAGGAAAAAAAAAAAAAAAGACACAACTAAGCAAGCATAAGAGACGACTGGAATCCAGTGTGAAGGTCTCACATGAATACCGGATCCCCAGAAGGAGAGGAGGGAATGGAGCAGAAGCACTATGCGAACACGAAAGGGCAGGTGTACTCTGCGGTGGTCCGGTGAAATGCTCTGTGTGTGTCCATAAGGGCAAACCGACTAATCATGTTAAAATGTTTTACATCCTTACTGGACGGGCTGCTTATTACTGACGGGTGTTCTATAATCTCTAACTTTGATTATAAATGTGTCTATTACCCTTTTAGTTTCTTCAGCTTTTGCTTTATATATTTTTCAACTATATTGTTAGAGGTATGCAAATCAAGTGCTGCTATATGTTGCTGTTGGATTCACACATTTATCATTTTTGTCTCCATTCATACTTCCTGCCCTAAAGCCTGCTTTGTCTGATATTAATATAGCTACGCCTGCTTTATTTTCTTCTGTGTTTGTATCATATATCTCTTCTCATCCTTTTACTTTGAACCATTTTGTATCCTTACAGTGTATCTCTTCTAAAGAGCACATGGCTGGGTTTTGTTTTTTTATCCAATTTGATAACTCTTTGCCTTTCAATTGTATTGTTTGGTCTGTTGACATAAACCAAGTCTCAACACATTTGAAAGAACTGAAAAGATACAGTATATGTTCTCTGACCACAGCAAAATTAAATTAGAAATCAATGAGAAGATAACTAGAAAAGTCCCCAAGTATGTGAAAATTAGGCCATACTTACTCTAAGTAACCGTGGGCCCCCCCAAAAAAATTGCAACAGAAATTAGAAAATCTTTTAAACTGAATGATAATGAAAATATGAAATACCAGAACTTAGTAAATGCAGCAGCTAACACGGTGCAGAGCTGGAAATTTATAGCTCTAAATGCCTACAGTGGAAAAGATTAAAGGTTTAAAATCAATAACCTAATCTTCCACCTCAAGAAACTAGAAAAATAAGGGGCCCCAAGCTGGCGCAGTCGGTGAAACATGCAACTCTTGATCTCAGAGTCATGAATTTGAGCCCCACGTTGGGTATAAAGATTGCTTAAAAATAAAATCTTAAAAAAAAAAAAGGCTACAAAAATAAGAGCAAGTGAAAAATTTTTTTCAAAGTGCAAGATGTCTACACTGAAAACTACAAAACATTGCTGAGAGAAATTTTAGAAGACCTACATAGGAGCATGGGGGGGGGCTCAGTCGGTTAAGCATCTGCCTTCGGCTCAGGTAATGCTCCCAGGCCCCTGCTCAGCGGGGAGCGCTTTTCTCCCTCTCCCTCTGCCTGCCGCTCCCCCTGCTTGTCTCTCTTTCTCTCTCTCTCTCAAATAAATAATCTTTAAAAAATAAATAAATAAAATAAATAAATAAATAAAAGACCCCAATAGGTGACAGGATAAACAATGCTCATGAATTGGAAGCAGTGTTTGGTTAAAATGTCAATTTTCCTCCACATGAATCTATGGATTCAATACAAAAGCAATAAAAATCCCAGAAAGGCTTTTTTGGGGGAAATGGGGAAGAGTAGTAGAATGACAAGCTAATTACAGAAAGGCAAAGAACCTAGAAGAGCCAAGGCCATCTTGAAGAGTAAAGCTGGAGAACTTACTAGCGATATCAAGCCTCAGAAGACATGGTGGTAGAAGGATGGACAGATGGACGACATAATAACCTATCTACCTGGGAAACAAAAAAAACAAAAACCCTTGACTTCCTACCTCATATCATACACAAAAACTAAGTCGAAATAAACTACAAACCAACATGTGAAAAGTAAAACAACAACACTTCTAGAAGAAAATTTAGAAAAATATCTTGGGGATTGGGAAAGATTTCTCAAATAGGCCACAAAAAGTAGCAACTGTTTAAAAAAAAAAGATTGATTGAAATGCACTTCATTAAAATCAAGATCTTCTGTTCATTAAAAGACAATATTAAGAGAGAGGAAAAAAGAAACAAACTACAGGCTGTGAAAATATTTGCAATACATACAGACAGACAAGACTTGCATCCAGAATATATAAAGAACGCTTGTAAATCAATGAAGAAGAAGACAGACGACACAACTTTTAAAATGAGAAGAGATTCCCAACAAAATGGTCAATGCATTTATGAAAAGATGTTTCTTATTATTAGTCATTAGGAAAATGAGTATTAAAATCACAATGAAATATCACTACATCCCATCAGAATGTGTAAAATTAAAAAGCCTAAAAATACCGAGGTTTTTAGGTTGTAGCTCAACCAGAATTCTCACACTGGCTGGCGCTAGTACAGACTGCTCCAACCATTTTTGGAAAACTGGCAGTTTCTAATAAAGCTAAATATATAGATTCCCTATTATAGCCAATAGAAATAAGTGCTTATGCTCACCAAGAAACATGTGCAAGGAAGTTCATAGCAGTGTCATTCATAAAAGGAAAGAAAAAAGAACTGCGAACAACCCAAATGTCTACCAAAAGGAGAACGGATAAATAATTTAGAATATTCTCAGGCAATGAGTTATTACTTAGCAATACAAATAAACCAACTACCACTACACACAGTAGCATGGATGACTCACAGGCATAATGCTGAGTGAAAGACACCAAGTATGAAGAAAAATACCACATAATGGCACTAATATGAAGTTGAAACTCAGGTAAAACAAATCCGGTTTAGAGATTATAACCACAGTTACCTTCTGATGGAATACTGACGGGGGCAGGGGGAAGCAAAAGTGAGCCTTCTGGGGTGCTTAAAAGATATTCTGGGGTCACCTGGGTGGTTCAGTCGGTTAAGCGTCTGCCTTTGGCTCAGGTCATGATCTCAGGGTCCTGGGATCGAGTTTCGCATTGGGCTCCTTGCTCAGCAAGGAGTCTGCTTCTCCCTCTGCCCCTCCCCCTACCGCTCAGGTGCACGTTCTCTCTTGCTGTCCCTCTCTCTCAAATAAATAAATAAAATCTTTAAAAAAAAAAAGATAACCTGTATCTTGATCTGGTTGGTGGTTATACAGGTAAAAGCTCTCCAGCTGTATAGTTATGATTTGTATACTTGATGTAAATATTTCGATAAAAAAGAAACAAAATAACTGTTAACACCTGTTATCCCCTTTTCTTTGAAAATCATGGTGACCATTTTTTGGAAACTTTTCTACTACTCTTACTGGTAAGACTCTTGTGACTCTTGAAGATATTCCTTGAGCCAGATTTCAAAGTCCTCACTCATGACACATTCCAGCCAGCCTTCTGGCCCCTGCACTTTTCCCACCCTCACTGCCCAGGGCATCCAGGAATTTGCACACTTTCCTACCTGCTCCAGCTCCTCCTCAGCATATTTCTGGCGGCTCCGCTCATTCTCGGTCCCTTCCCGCAGCTCCTTCAGCCGCTGGGCTTCCTGCTTGGCAAGGTTGATCTCATCACGCAACTTCTTCTCCAGATGTACTTTCTCCACTTCCACTGTGCGGTGCTCCTCTTGGGCCTTGTGCAGCCTGGGGGCGATGCAGGGAGCTGGAGAAGGCCAGGCAAGGGGTGCCAGCCAATACGCCACGAGTCGCGGCACCAAAGAGGAAAATGAGGGCTCTGGCACTGAGAATATAGTCTCCCTATTTTGTTGACTGGCTCTGAGTTAGCTCGGGGCCAAAAGAAACCACAGTGGCTACCATATCTCTTATATTGGCCATCATTTTCCTGCCAGTAATCAAGCTAGGTTCCTGGGTATGTGAGTCCCTCCTCTGAGGTGTCTCACATACTAAGATCCTAACAACTACTAGTTTACAGGGTATTTCCATGTGTCCTCCCTCAGATAATAATGTATTGTATCATTTTCAGACTAGGACGGGTCTAAATTTAAGACGGAGAGGGGAAGTAATTGCAGGTAGAACTGAGACTAGAATTCCAATCTATGACTCCAGATCTCTTAGTTATTCCCTTTATCCCGGGCTAAATGTAGAATACCCTGCAAACTAGCCCAAAGATCCAGAGAAGGCACAATGGCTGAGATATGACTAGGGTGGTGGCAGTGGGGATATTTAGGGGAGACAAGAAAGGAATAGTTGAGCAGCAACTCTTGGGAGTCCTAAGTACCTGTTCCCAGAAGCACAGAAAAATGAAATTCACACCAAGGGGCTTGGCAGGGCTTGGGAGAGCCCCCTGCTGCCCCCAGCCCTGAGTTTCCTTTCTGAGTATCTTTCATGGTGGGTAAGATCTCAAGGGATCAGTTATAACGAAAATATACCTTTATACTCACCCACACATTCCCTCTGTTCACTGACAAAACTATCCAGCCTCCCACCTTCCTCCCTTCCTTCCTCTATATATCTATGTTAATCCATCCATTCATTCATCCATTCTTCCAACAAGTACTTCAAGTGTCTACTGAATGCCAAACCCTGCACTAAGTCCTAGATACACGAAGATGAATGAGAAAACTGTCCCTGCCACTGGGGAGCTCATGATCTAGCCCAATATAGACGAGTAAACAGATAACTATACGCAGTGTGATAAGTTCTGTAAGAGAGAGACCTATAAGCTGTTGGATGAGCCCAAAGGATGGAGGGACCAACTCTGCCTGAAAGGAGTCAGGGAAGGTGAGGTCTGGGCTAGACCCAAGAAAGAGTAAGAGTTTGCTAAGCCCTCTGGAAGAAGGGAAGGACTTGGCCACGGTCGGGTCGTCCTATCTTAGTAAGAAACACCAAGTGACAGGGGACCAGGGTAGGAGGGGAAAGGATGATGAAGACAGGGTTCTATGGCTTAGACATGGGGCACAGAAAGACAAGCTCAGAACAAAAGGGGCCCTCAGAAAAGAGCACTGACCACCGAGTTAATTAAGTAGGTGAAACAGAAGAGGTTGAGACAGAAAAGAAGCTCTAAAGATAGAACTCAACCTCTAAAAACTGCCAAGTCCAGATGTGTCAGTGGCTGAAGCCTCAAACGAGGTGGTGGGACCAGGAGGGAGGAACAAGGGGAAAAGGTCTAGGCTGCAAGCTTCCGGCTGACAAACCCGTCTTCGGCCCACTCTGTCCCTGGAGAGAAAGGGCAGCTGAGCCTCCTCAAGGTACACACCAGGTGGCGCTACAGGCACAGCCGGAAACAAATCGGAGGCGCCATTTCCTGCCCCCTCTCCTTCCCTTGCTGAACACCCTCCTCTACTGTATTCTTCCACCACCCAACTGCCTGAAATTACATCATCAGGGATTCAGTTCTTCACTGAAGAGCAGCTTCTTCAGGAAAACCTATGATCTGTCTGTCTTGTCCAGATAATAGGGAACTGCTTTAAAGTAGAACCAAGAAACTCGACCCACTCTTATAGTCCTAAGGAGATCTGGCAGAGATGAGGATCAGTGAGTACTACCGGGTGCAGCAATGAGCAAACACACGCACAAGCCTTGCCCCACTCCATCTCCTCCACAGAAGCCTGAGCACCTCGACGGCAGCCGTCAGTTAGCATATTCCAAGCAAGAGAAGGAGGCAGCCCGCCTGCAGGCCCCGGCTCCTAAGTAGCTGTGTGACTATGGACAAGCCTGTTCCTTGTACCAGGCCTGTTTCATTTCTAAATGGGAATCAAAATCCCTGCCTCAAAGAATTATCTTGAAACCCAATGAAATCCTACCTGGAATGCACATGTAGCATTACATTTATTCGCCCAAAGTATCAGGAACTCTGTAAAAAAAAAAAAGCTCTGTGGTGGCTGGCGGCACAGGCCCAGTAAAGTGAGGAGGGACAAGGAGGTGTGTGGGCTCTGGACACTGTCAGAGGAAGACGTGTGTGTGCACGTGTGTAAGCCTGTCTCCGGGTGTGCGCATGCATCTGTGCCTCCACCAAGTGCCACAGTGGTCATTAAGCTCTGGAGGCCTTGGGGAGCGGGGAGGACTGGGAGCTTAGTTTTATCCCCAAACTTGGAAAGTCTCCTGCCTAGATTCTTGCCTTTGGAATGAAAACAGTACATGCTTTTCAGACAAATGAAGAATGGGGACTGCCCAGACAGCAGCATTTAGCCCCCAGTTGGCAAAGGGCCCAGGAACAAGGGGCCCAGA
Organism: Ursus maritimus; assembly: GCF_017311325.1. Taxonomy (NCBI): domain Eukaryota; kingdom Metazoa; phylum Chordata; class Mammalia; order Carnivora; family Ursidae; genus Ursus; species Ursus maritimus. The sequence goes on from NW_024424008.1 coordinate 6,770,095, forward strand.
GAAGTAGCCAGGAATCAGCTCAGAGATAAAACTCCATTCGCCCCTTAGAAACCCAGCCAATGGCAATGAATCTGAGAGGGACACCTTTACCGGGACAGCACTGGGTGTCAAAACTCCTGGCTTACTACTTCCTGCTATGTGACCCTAAGCAAAGCACTCACCCTCTGAGCCCTCATCTCTTCAGCTCTAAAATGGGGATGATAATAGTCTCTACCTAACACAGTTGTGGTGATTAAAAAATAACACGTTTAAATAGTTAATAATACCTAGCTCATAAGAAATCCTTTCCCCACCCTCCAAAGAAAAGAGTATCTATCATTTAAAAGTAACAGAAAAGAGCCACATGTCATTTCCTTTCACCTGGATTCCTGCAAAGACTTCCAAACTAGAATCCCTAAGCTGCCAGAATAATTTTCTAAAAGGCAGTCCTGAAGTAGGTCCCTCCTCCGCTCAAAAGCAAAACAAAACTGGGGTGCCTGGGTGGCTCAGTTGGTTAAGCGTCTGCCTTCCGCTCAGGTCATGATCCCAGGGTTCTGGGATCGAATCCCGCATTGGGCCTCCCTGCTCAGCGGGGAGCCTGCTTCTCCCTCTCCCTCTGCCGCTCCCCCTGCTTGTGCTCTCTCGCTCTCTCAAATAAATAAATAAAATCTTTTAAAAACAACATCAAAACAAAACAAAGCAAAGCACCAAATACCTGCATTAATGCTCTATTGCCTTTTGCATCTTACAAAAACTTCTCCATGTGAGTTTAAGGTGCCAGGGATCTGGCCTCACTCTATATATGTTCAACCTTAACTACCAGGACCCCCTACCCATCTTTCAAGGTCGCCTTCTGGAGTCCACATCCACTCATCTCCTGCCTCTGTGCCCTTCCTGTTCCTAGAGTCCTCACGCCATCAGTGGGCACAAGTCACTGCACTACGGGCGTGCGCACTGCTCCTTCATATGTGTGTGAGCTTTGTTGCCCCCGGAGCAGTGAATTCCTTCCGATTTCCAGCACAGACCTTGTTCCTAGATGTCGGAAAGTACTCAGGTTGACTGACTGACAGCTTCTTTTCACAGCTAGATCTCCTACAATAGTCTTTAAGCCATGTTTTGTTTAAACAGAAGGCCATTAGTTCAACCCCCTCATGTTACCGATGAGGAACTAAGTCCCAGAAGAGGAAGGGGATTTACCCAAAGTCACATAACAAGTGAGTACTTAGGAGATTTAGATTCCATTCAAGAAAGAGCTACAAGTATTAGGAAGACAGATTTGTGAGGTTTCTTTGGGGAACAGTGAGGAACAGTTCATTATGTCTATTTCTAGGGGAAGGGTAACAGTTCAGATGCAGGAAGAAGGACCGAAGGGGCAGGCCATCCAACCAGGGGATCTCTGACAGAAATAAGCTTCTGCCCTGGGGAGGAACATTTGCCTGTGCAAGAGCAAAGGCGGGAACTGACAGTCCCGAAGCAGCCCTGGAAGTATGGCACGGCCTAGGCAGCCACGTCAGCACGTCTCAGGGGCGAGATGGGCCACAACCCAGGTGGAAACAGGAGGCTCCCAAGAGCTGTCGGCACCACGGCTACGGGGAAGGGGAAGGGCCTTACCTTTCCTGAAGGTCATGCAGACTCTGCTCAGCTCGGTGTAACCCCTCCAGATCCTTCATCATCTTCTTCATGTGCTCCTTTGAGTAACGGTTCTGGATGTAGGCGAACCAGCAGCCGCCCACACCGATAACGATAGACACCACCAGCATGAAGTCCTTGAGGTGATTATGGCGGGTCACTGCCGAAGAGGAAGCCTTGGTGAGACAGGCTGCCCACTGCACACTCAGCCTTGCAGACTCCACTGCAGCCCCTCCTGCACGAAGCCTTCCCGCTCCAGACGAGTTAGTTTCTCTTCTTAGACACACGTGTGCCACACACTAGTACAGGAAGTCCTCAGCCTACTTTGGAAAAGATGAGAGCAGCCCGAGAGCAGTATAGGAAGCTTATTAAATCATACTTCCCTCAAAACCGAGCGTCTTCTCGGGACATCCCAGCTACCCCTGGCCTACGATGAGCCCACGTGCCCACACCCAGTGGCTTCTGTCTTACGGGATAAGCAATGCTCGAGCGCTAGAGTGGGGAGAAAGGGACGTTGGTGACAGTATAAAGGGATATCACTAGAGCTTGAGGCCTGGCTGTGGGACTGAAGTTCCTGCAGGAGCTGCTTCTCTTGCACAACTCGGCGCTTCCAGGTACAAGATACAGAGCCCAGATCAGGTAAAGGTCTGCAAGTCCCATCCGCGGAAGAGCATTTCTAGGCTGTGGGCTCAATGCAGGGACCAGGTAGGACAGGAGGAACATCAAGAGGCTGGAATATAGAAGACACTGCGCGTGCCAGGAAGAGACGGGGAACGCCTGGCGGCAATGTGGCCACGGGCTGGTGGCTGGGGTTCAGAGCAAAACCGAAAAGCCGAACAAGGAACAATACCAGGAGATAAGTACAAAAGCCATGTCCTGAGAACTGAGCCAAGCAGAAGAGGGCCACTCCCGGAGCCTACCATTGTTCCCAGCCTACCAGATCTGGGCTCTGAGCCACGGCGCAGGAGAGCTGAAGAGATACCACAAGGAGAGCAGGGCTGCTACGGTGGCCCCTGCCTGGGTTGTTCTCAACTTGGGATGGAGGAGCAGTGGGTTCAGAGGAGCCGCAGGTGTGCGAGCCAGCCAGCGCAGGAAGAGAAGAGGGAGTGGCCTCCTGTGCACAGCAGGGTACCCTCAGGTTGAGGGGGGGAAGCAGGACTGACAGGATCCCAGTGCCTGGTAAGGACAAGGGGTTGATGTGACTCCAAAAGGACCCAGGTGGAGCCACCAAGTTAAAGCAGGCTCTAGACAGCAGGAAAAAACACAGGTAGCTGGAAACCATGTGAAGCTGAGGCCCAGTTTGACAAATGGGTTATATTCATAGTTCCTGACTGAAAGCCGAGCAGCAGGACATGGGGATGGGTGTGGGATCAAAGACAGATTAGCACATCCTATTTCCATCCAAGGGAGGGGACGTATGAGGAGCGGGGTGGCAGCCATGTCCTTTACATGTTGATGCCACACTTTCACAGAGAAAACTGAGGGTCCACTGGTGGCTGTCCTCTAGCCTCCAGGCAGGCCGACCCTTCCAACCATAGGCAAGTCTTCACTCTCCTGCCTTTCAGGTCCCAAGAAGAGATATGTCTGCAGCACAGTGAGCTGCCTTTCTTTCTGGAACACACAGGCCCCCTACACAGCCTCTACCAGAGGTTGCCACGGGTTCCCAACTCCAGCACCCCCTTTACATTCTTACCAAAAGTCAGAGGTCCTTCTGTTCAAACAAGACTCTGTGAAACCAGCACCCGCCCCCTACGACCTCCATCACTTCAAAATGCTAAAGGCGGGCGTGCAGTTTGGGCACCTAGCTATTCTATTCGGTCCCTACCCTACCTTGTCCAGATCAATGTGGAACAAGAGTCTATTATTTTATCCAACTTCATATTCTTACCCATGTCATGAATACAAATACTGAATGACCAAGGCCAAGGATAGGATCTGACAGTCACCCTCCCTCCTCTAAGGTAATACTGTTCCACCTATCAGTACCCTCTGGATCTCTTCAACCAGTTTTAACTCCATTTAAATACAAGCATCCACTCCATGCACCCTTCTGCCTTGTCAAATGCACGGCTAGAGCTCAGAGATCCTGCCTGTCCCATCCCATGAGCTACCAAGCTTGGCAGGAAGAAAATGAGCCTGATGTGGCTGATTGACTCTGGGGCCCTTGGTGATCATCACTCGTCCATATACCAGCGCCCAGCACAGCGCTGGCCAGTTCACAGACGGGTTCAGTAAATATCCGTGGAATTGAATCTTAACTGATAAGTTTCAAGTACTATATCTCTTTCTCCTTAACCCACACAGGAAAGGAAGGGAAATAGAGAAGATACATAATGTATCAGGCACTTATTTATATCCACCAGTTCGGATTCTTGCAGCAACTCTAGGAGGCAGGGTATTTGTATTCCCACTCTACAGACCAGAACACTGAGGCTCCATGGGAGCACTGCCTTGCTGGAGTTCGTTCATGAAGAGTGACAGAGCTGGGACTCGGATCCAGACTTGCTTGACTGCATGGTCTTTCTGCTACACCCCACTCTCTCATTATAACTTTCCTACTGGTGTAGCAGGGATTACTTCTGCTTTGTTACATGCAAACATCGCTCACTAGGGAGATGATCCCCCAGTCTAGCCTGAGTGTGGCTGTAAGAGTTCCAAAGTCTGAGTTTTTCTCCCAAAGAACACCCTGGGAGCGGACCGTGGCATTGCCATTAGGACAGTAAATATCCAAAGGCTAAATGGCCAGGCCTGTAAGGTTAAACCGAAGGCCTCATGTGGACGAATTCTTGAGCCATCAAAAGAAGCACCCTGCACTGAGTCTTAGGGAGTCTGGCTTCTCTGCCTGCCTCTGCCCCACCCGGATCTCTCCTTCCTCTGCTCTGAAACGCACTGTCACACAATTACTAACGAGATCAAGTGCAGTTATGAATGAGAGTGCTTTGAGGTGTTCTGGAAATCTTCAGATGGACATTTCCATTAGGTAATTAAGAATGTGGATGCGGAGTTTAAAGAAGAGAAGTTTAAAGCTGGAAGAAGAGGTGAGAATTATCAGGTCCCTTCGGTGGATCCCTGGACTGAACCCCACAGTCCTAAGGGAATCTGTGATGTTATGTGTCAACTTGACTGGGCTAAGGGATGCCAAGAGAGCTTTCTGGGTGTGTCTGTGAGGTTGCCTTCATAACAGATTAGTATTTCAATCGGTAGACTGAGTAAAGAAGACTGTCTTTACTAATGCGAGTGCATGTCATTCAATCATCCTCAGGCCACTGAGAGCCTGAATAGAAGCAGAAGGCGGAGGAAGGATGAATTCACTCTCTGCCCTCTTATATCAGCCTCTTGCTTGTCGGGTCTTGGGACTCAGACTGGGACTTATAGCAGCAGCCCCTGATTCTCTGGCCTTTGACCCGGACCTACATCACCAGCCCTCCTGGTTCTCGGGCCTTCGAACTCAGACTGAATAGTACCACTGGCTTTCCTGGTTCTCTGGAGGCAGACGGCAGATCATGGAACTTCTTGGCCTCCATCATCATGTGAGCCAATTCCTATAATAAACCTCCTTATATATATATATCTGTCTGTCTATCTACCTATCTATCCATCCACCCAGGTTATGTTTCTCTGAAGAACCCTAATACAGAATCTATAAACCGTTATATCAGAAAAAGAAGAAAAAAGAAGAATCTAATCCATGCCTTACTAACGATGTACTTCTCCCCATCATAATTCCACTCCCATTCTTCACTTCCTAACACCTGCCCAGCCCACTACAGTCTACAGAGATGTTTCCATTCCTTCTCCTCCGACTACGATTCCCTGACCGACCCACTCTTTGGACAGGTAAATATGGGTTATCTACACTGCTATCTCAGGGACTCCCTTGTGTGTTTCTCAGCTTTCATGCTGGTCGCCTTCTGTTAGTCTGTGAGTTCCTGAGGCCCAGCACACAAGACTTCTGTCTATGGCCCCGTACTTAAGCCAGAGTCTGACCAGACCAGGTGCTCAGCAAAGGTGGAAAGGAAAGAAGGCAGGTTTTAGCAGGAAAGGGGGTACAATATCAAGTGCGTGTGAAAGGACAAGGAGAGTACGGCTAGCTGGCCTGACAGCTCCTCTACAGGCTCCGCTCTCAGAACCCACCCCACCCCCAGTGAGCTCAGCCAGGCCAGACGGACCGCAGGCAGACAGACAGCGGAGCTTTCCTGAGAGCCAGAGTGGCTGGCTAGGTGAACAGAGCTAACCAGGAAAGCTGGCTAGGACCTGGGGAGCCAGAGGGTGGCAGAATTCCCAGCCTGAGTGCTGCAAAATGAGGTCAACTGTTAACACAATCAGGCCTGAGGCAAAGGAGGAGGGTATAAACAAATGTTAACAGAGGCAGGAGTAATGGTGAGAATTTTCAGGGTACAGTTAGCTTTGAGAAAGTGAGCCTCCAGTCATTATCACTTTCTAGAAGAATCCCCTCTCCCAATCTAGTCTCACCACCTTCTCCACTGCCCACAATACCTCTGCCCCTGACAGACACACCTGTTCATCCCTTACCACCAAAATAATGTGCTAGGAGTTTCTTTGGTCATTTACACAGCCTTCTGTGCTGAGATGTGTGGTTAACCTGGAAGACCTGTTCCTCCTGCTTTCTGGTTATAGCCCAAACAGCACTTTAGCAGACTCACCAGTCCACAGAAGACACTCCATGGTACTCACCCCGCTACCACGCTGGGCCAGACTCTTCTCCCACCGCCCCTGTCCTATAGCCCCGAAGAGGCCCAGCCTCCTTCTGTAAAACTTTTAGTGTACGTTTCCTGACACCTGCTCATTGCTGGGCCATATGCTGAGTTATGACGACAGATGAACAAAGCTGTTTCTACCGTCAAGGAGTTCCCCATTTAAAGGGTAACAGGAAAAGAGACTGTAATTAAAAAAAAAAAAGGCAGGTACAAAGGATTATAGGATCCCAGAGGAAAGTAAGAGGGAAGGGTTGAACATGCCTGGGAAGAGGCTGGAAAGGCATCCTGGAGAAGGCTTGAAAAGTGAGTTGAAAAAAAAAAGAAAAAGAGGGTTAGGATAGAGCTGACAGAGAAGAAAACAAGCTTTGCTGGAGAGGAGCCACTCCCACTTCCAGGGCACGACTTCTGAGGAAGGAAGACAAGGTGTACGCCTGCCCTCCTCTCCACGCCCCCCACCCCAACAACTACTCTGCAGGCCTCTCTCGCACCCTTCCCCATACCCCTGCTAACAGCTCAAAGGCCATACCAGCCCCTAGCCCAGGATTAACCACAGTAGGCACACACTCAAAACAGTAGCTACCGTTTATTTAGGGGAAATTAGGACATAGGGAACTTTGCGAATGTACCCAAGGTCACAAAGCCACTGAATGATAGAGCCAGGTTGCTTGATTTCAAACGGAATTCTTTATAGTCTGTCTTGCTTGCTCTCCCAGAAGTGGAGGACGAGACAACATAGTACAAAAAACACTGAAATATAAGCCACAAACTGGGTCTGAGCCATGGCTCCGCCATTTAAGAGCTGAACGACCTCTAAAAACTCACCTCATTGCCTGAGCCTCCATCTCTCTGAGAAATCACCTGCAGAGGAGGCAAAGCCCCCTCAGCGAATGCTCTGCTGCCCCAGGGAGGCATCGGCGGAGCCCCCGCTGCACGCTGCTTCGGGACTTCGAGTGTCGGAGCACACCTGACCCTGCCCACGGCACCGTTGGGAGAGCCCCGCACAGACTTGCAAGCCTAGAGCCAACTCCGCCGTGGAGCTGACTCTGCTGTCGCCACGGTGGGACGACCGGGAGGCCTTCTACTGCCGCAAAATGGGCCCTGAGGCGCTCTGTGCTGAGCCGGTCTGATCCTTCTTCCCCCTTCCCAAGCTCGGAGGCAGCTGGGGACAGAGGGACCCTGATCACTCAGCAGACCTTCCTGGCTACTGCACAACAATCCTTTGATTTGCGATTTCTCAAGCTTCGACGGATGGCAGGATTTTCATTAAGGCTAGGCAAGGTAGCCATGGCTGGCAGCTAGCTGTATCTGGCCCGGCTTCTCTGGGGTGTTTATCTGCGGCCTGCCTTCTGGTGAGCCTTAAGAACTCACCCTTGGTGCCGAACCACCGGCCGTCATGCTAAGTCCTGCGTGGGGTTGGACAGGGAGCAGCAGTGAAGTAGGGACTTTAGCCCACGCTCACGTGGGAAAACAGAGCTGGAGGGCACAGATAAGGGATTCTTTGCAGGCACCCACCGCACACGGCTTCATCGTTGCAGAAGTCTCCTGGCAAAGAGCTACCTAGTATTTTCCTCAGCTTCCATCTGGCAATTTCAAAAATTTTCCTTAACAAGCCATCAGTAGGAAAGTATAAAAACAGTATTTGCCATCAGGACAGCTACTGGATTCCAAAACCTCAGCTCCCAGGAGAACACCCAGCTCTATCGGAGTCCTTGAAGGAGGGAGCCAGTAAGAGCCTTAATGACCAAGCACAAATAAAGAAACTGAAATCTAGGAGAACTGAATTGCCGAAGGTCACTTGATAAGGCAAAGGCCAAGGACCGATGCCTAAAAGTACAGGATACAGACAGCAGCAGAAGGAACACACTTCCTGTCTTGTACCCTTTTACCAGGACAGTTATCAATCAAAGGGTTTCCTCTCAAAAACCATGGAATGTTCACCTGAAAGGAATCAAAGATCCTTTAGCTCAATTGTTTCATAATACAAATCAGAAAACACATCCTGAGAAAACCGACCTATACAAGGTCACACAACGAGTAGAAATTTGGAAAAGAAACCAAGGTACTTTACTTTCCTAAATTTTATAAGAAGTTCTCTAAATGGAAGTCTAAGAGTTACAAAAAATCAAGTTCTACATGTTTTATTATCACTGACATATAATTCATATACCCTAACATTCACTCTTTTAAAATCTACAATTCAGGGGCGCCTGGGTGGCTCAGATCGTTAAGCGTCCGACTCTTTCTGCTCAGGTCATATCTCACGGTCCTGGGATTGAGCTCCGCCTCGGTCCCCACACTCAGCAAGGAGTCTGCTTGAGATTCCCTCTCTCCCTCTGCCTCTCCCCACGCATGCGTGTTCTCTGTCTCTAAAATAAATAAATAAATTTTTTCAAAACAAATTAAAATAGGGACACTTGGGTGGCTCAGTTGGTTGAGCGTCTGCCTTCCGCTCAGGTCATGATCCTGGGGACCTGCGATTGGCCCCACATTGGGCTCCTTGCTCGGCAGGGAGTCTGCTTCTCTCTCTCCCTCTGCCCCTCTCCCTGCTCATGCTCTCTCTCTCTCAAATAAATCAATCTAAAAAATTAAAAATAAAAATAACAAATGTGCAATTCAGGGGTTTTATCAAATTTACAAGGTTGAGCAACCATCAGCACAACTAATTTGAAAACACTATCATTACCCCAAAAGAAACCCTATACCCACTAGCAGTCCCTCCCCATTTCTCACTTCCTTCGGTCTCTGCCAGCCACCCGTCTTCTGTCTCTATGGATGTATCTATTCTGGATATTTCATATAAATGGAATCATACCATAGGTAACCTTTTACGTCTATCTTCTTTCACTTAGCATGCTTTCCAGGTTCACCCATGTTGTGGCGTGTATTAGAACTTCATTCCTTTCTGTGGCTGGATAACAGTCCACTGTATCTGTATGTGCTACCACTTACTTGGCCGTTTGTCCACTGATGAACATTTGGGTTGTTTCCACCTTTTGACCACTGTGAACAGTGCTGCTATGAATATGCGTGCATGGACTAGTTGGAGTGCTTGTTTTCAATTCCTTGGGTGCATTCCTGGGCTGTCTGGTAACTCTATGTTTAACTTGCTGAGGAACAACCGCACTGTGTTCCACAGCAGCTGAATCATCTTCCATTATCATTAGAAACAGACGAAATTCTAATTTCTCCACACCCTCACCAATACTAGTTATTTTCCACTTTTTGTTTCTTTGTTTTTGTTTTTAAGGTACCTATCCTAGTGGGTGTGAAGTGTCTTCTTTTGCCTACGTCGAAAGCCTTCTCTAGTTTTCTGAGACATATCATCAGACTGTTACTGTTGTGTATCAAATAGGATTTACCATATCTGAAAGGGTACATCTAACACTGTCTTCTGCTGCCCTCTGACTCCCGTACATTAGGTCACACGTAAGCTATCGGCCATCTGAAGGTAGCCTAGGAGAAAATACCCCTCCCGTCCTGGTATCAGTCTAACCTGCTATACTAGCCCTTCTTGCTGGCTCTGACCCCTTGGACCCATCACCCTGCACCTAGGACTCTGGTTCCCATGCTCTCCAGCCCCAGCTGATCTTTCCGGGTAGAATCCTTGCCACTTTAACCTGCAGTTTCTAATGCACCCTTTCAGATATGGCAAATCCTATTTTGATACAGAACAGTAACAGTCTTATGACACGTCTCAGAAGACTAAAGAAGGCTTTCGGGCTGCTAAAGGCCTCCCCTTCCTGGCGGGGAACAGAGGAGAGCTGCAGAAGTAGCTTAGCTTTTACTGCTGGGTTTGATTCTTCTCGTGCAAGTGTTCTTGCCGGTGTATGCAAAGACAGGGGTATAAGCTGTTCACGGGAATAGCCTGATAAAGCTCCTTCCCATCTCAAGAGTGATCTTCTCCATAAAGCTTCCCGGACTCAAACTGAAAACTTGTCCCTATTTTGTGCTTCCAGCTGAACTCTGGAAAATTTCCACAATAGCTGTATTTATTGATCATTTACTCTATTGTTGATATGTCTATCTCCATTTAGATGGAACTTCTTTTTTTTTTTAGATTTTATTTATTTATGTGACAGAGAGACAGCCAGCGAGAGAGGGAACACAGCAGGCGAGTGGGAAAGGAAGAAGCAGGCTCCCAGCGGAGGAGCCCAATGTGGGACTCAATCCCGGAACGCCAGGGATCACGCCCTGAGCCGAAGGCAGACGCTTTAACGACTGCGCTACCCAGGCGCCCCTGGAACTTCTTTTTTTTAAGATTTTATTTATTCATCAGAGAGAGAGAGAGCGCATGAGAGAGCACACAAGCAGGGGGAGCAGGAGGCAGAGGGAGAAGCAGGCTCCTGGCTGAGCAAGGAGCCTGACACAGGACTCAATCCCAGGACCTTGGGATCATGACCTGAGCCGAAGGCAGATGCTTAACCGATGAGCCACCCAGGCGCCCCTAGATGGAACCTCTTGAGAGCCGGGACCCTGTCATTTATACTGGTACACAGTAGTTGCTCAATAAATGTTAGTGAATGAAAGGCCTTTGCTCAGTACAGAGGGTGGGCCTCACATAACGGCTACAGCCATTCATTGTGTCATTTATTCAAAACATTATAAATGAATGGTAAGCAAAATTGTGTCCTAAGACCAGAAAGAAAAAAAACAAGCAAGAAAGAAAAGAAGAAAAAGAAAAAGGAAAAGGAAAAGGAAAAGAAAAAAAATAGTCTTCTCCCATGTTGCTTTGTTTCACATTTTTCAAAAGACACAGATCTTCTGGAAAAGAGAAAACTACAGGGAAGTAAAAACAAAAAAAAAACACCAGTGGTTGTCAGGGGTTGGGGGGGAGGGAGGGATATATAGGTGGGGCACAGAGGATCTTTAGGGCAGTGAAACCAGCCTATACAAAACTATAATGACCGTGGATACATGTCATTATACGTTTGTCCAAACCCATAGACTGTGCGACACCAAGAGTCAACTCCAATGTCAAGTGTGGACTCTGAGTCTGTGTCAGTGTAGGTTCATCAGTTGTTACAAAGGTACCACTGGGGGGGCTGCTAACCATGGGGGAGGCTATACATGTATGGGGGCAGGGCCATATGGGAAATCTGTGTACTTTCACTCAATTTTGATGCAAACCTAGAACTACTCTTAAAAATAAAATTTATTAAAAATTTAAAAAACAAAAAAAGTACAGACCCACCCGCCTCTACTGAGACATCAGCCTGGGCACGTGTCAGGCCAAATGCACAGATGGGAAAATGTTCTACAGTCTCCGATCCTGCCTGCCAGCTGCTTCTCTGGACTGGTTCTTGGTTCTATAGCCTGCTCCAACTGATGCCAATAGTGCAAGAAGGGCAGGAAGTGGGCCCTAGGATCCTGCTTGGTGAAGAAATCTGACCACTTTTGTTCTCCCAGAGTGCACTTAGAATAAGGAAAAGGATGGCAGGGCTGGCCATTCCCACCTTGCAAATCTTCAGGAACTGAACTACCTAATTCTCTCAAGTAGCCGCTGGCTGAAGAGACTACTCCTTCCTTAGGCTTGAGTGTGTCTCTGTGATTCCACGGAAGCCCGCTTAGTCCTCTGTGGCTGTCCAAGCACACAAGATGTTCAGCAATCAGCTCATACTCTGCAGGTCCACGGTAAAAGCAAGGAACAGCTAGATGGCGTTCAGACCCTATGGGTTACTTGCTATCCCTGAGCATACTTTTCATATTTGAGCTTTTGTATTCTTGCTCCAGTTGTTTCTTCCACCTAGAATGTTCTCTCCTGCCACCTGCACAGAATAAAGCCCTACGCATCCTTACCGGCAGAGGTCACATGCCACCTCTTCTTTAGGATGCCTTCTCTGTCCCTCCTCTGGACCTCAGAAGCACTGTGTACCTCTCTGGAACATTCATCTTGTCCCTTTAGGGCAGAATGTGATTCATCCACATCTTCCTCTAGAGTCCAGCAGAGCACTGGCATAAAGTAGGTATTTTCTTAATGTATCTAATGAATGGACCTTGACATCTGGCTGGATTAAAATATAAGACTATTTGATACCTCATATCATATTTTCATTTCTTAGTGCAAAGAGTGGAGGTGTTGTCTTGCAGGTATGCCTAGGAGACCCAAGACCTCAGCCTAGCCACCCCAAAAGCCTTGGGTTCCATGGCACATCAGTAGCCCTTTTCTCCACAGGACTCACAGAGAGGAGGCCCAAACAGCACTGTGTCCAGGGCCTTCAGCTGCAGCTTCTGCCGATGGCTCCGGTCGGTCATCTTCAGCACAGTCCCTGTCATGGTGGTGTTGGTCACAGCGAGCCTGTGGAGGCAAAGAGAATGGGCTCGGTTTCCTGCCAGTAAAACCAGGAAGGATACTGGTAGGATTACCCACCTCCTCCAGGAACACTTCCATGACCTCTAGCTCTTGGGGATAGCTCCCCTCCACGCTCTAGAACACAGTCTATGCCAGTGGTTTTTAACCGGGGGTAAGGAGAGACATATCATATTTACCAAGAATATGTTCACCCTTCTGCCCATGTCCGTCATCTCCTGAGAATCCTACTCTCTGAGGATATCCATCTGTGACCATTCCCATACCCAACTGTAAATTTTCGGTTGTGTTTCTCCTGCCAGGGATTATCCACTATACACCTGTCCCCACACTCCCATTGTTTGTAAATGCATTCTCCTGTCCAACCCAGGTCAAAACGTCGTGCCACACGACCCACTGATTCTCAGGGCCTCTAATCCTAACCCATTGCCATTAAGTATAAACCTGCTGATGACAAACATTGCATTAGTCTTGTTAGCTTATATTTGAGTCATTGCAATTTACTCCCAGTCAGATTATTGTAATTTTTAATGGCCTTCAACATACTATCCATGATAACTCTAATAAGAGAGGGTCTGTAAACAAGAAAATGACCCAGGAAAAACTTTGTTTCTCTTCTGCTGGAACACAGTGGGTATAGGAGGAGACAAGTAAAAGATATGAAAGGTTATCAGTGCACTGGTCTGGGCCCCACACGTGAGCATTTACCGCTATCCTACCCCACGAAGGCAGCGCTCTTTTCTGATGCATAGCTTTGTCTCCCCAGGTAGAAAAGAGGCCTCTGACATCGTGCTGTGTGATTTACAGTCCTGCCTGGGCACGCAGGAGCAGCGACCTCTATCTCTAGCCCTGGGAAGCAATCAAGCCCGCCTATAAGAGAGGCAGTGAGACACTGCGATGGGGGGTAAAGGGGTCAAGAGATCAAGCTTCTGGTCCCAGTTGAATCAGCAACTCACTTGTCTGATCATAAGCTGCTTGGTCTCTTCCCTGGGGCCCATTTTCCTTCTGTGTCAACTTACATAAAATCAGATGCTTCCTACAAGCCTGAGAGTTCCTGGGGTTCCTCTAAAGCGAATACTTTAACCAGGTGCACTGGCCTTCACCTAACTCATCAAAATAAGTGTCATCTTTTTCACAGTCTATTTGTCAAAGAAACCTAAGAACTGGAACATTATCTGTTTCTAAGCAATGAGAGAAATGAGAAAGGATCTCACATTTATTAAGCAACTACTGTGTATCTCATACTGTTTTGACACTTTACATACCTCATTTAGTCCTCTGACTTTAAGAACACAGTTCTATCATTAGCTCCACTTCACAGATAAGAAAACTGAGACTTAGAGTTGAGTAACTTGCCCAAAGTCACACAGCAAGTAAACAGCAAAAGCAGGAAATGAACTTAAATCTTCCAGATTCTTCCCATTATACCACGCTGCCCAGTGGTGGGCTGAGAACCATTGCCACTCCATCCCACACACCATGCACTGAGACTCCACACTTCCTGCTGTCACTAAGGTGCCACAGCTTGGCTTCCTCTGTCCCTCTGCCTGGCCTGGCCGGCTCTGGTCTTGGATCTAGTCCTAGCTACAAGAAGGCTAAGTGAGCCCATGACCTGAGAGCGGACTTCGTATCCTATGTTTGAGTTTTAATCCAAGCCACAGCTATTCCTCAAGATGGAATGAGCCAGGAACCCACAAGGCACTGCTATCTCCATGCATAATGAGAAAGAAACCTAAATCCTGGAGCTTCATGGTCAGTCATCTATTTAATGGGGTCTAATGCATTTCTTTGCCCTCAGGGCCCAGGAGAGAACCCTGCCCGGGGTAGATGATGGGCAAAGTTTTATTAAAAAGAACTACACTGAATATTTCCAGGAAGCCTATCTTCAACTACATAGGGCAAGAAGAAGATGCAGTGAAAAAAGCAGGGCACTTAGAACCAGGGAGACCTTGGTTCAAACCCCAGTTCCACCACTTACCAGTTTGGATAAATCATACAATATTTGAAATTCAGTTTGCTCACCCAAAAGCTGGGGTAGTAATTCCTCCTCCCAGAATTGTGAGAATCAACTGAAATAATAGGTAGAAAAGTATTCTACAAGGATTTGTGCCAACATTAAGATTATTACTCTCTCCAGAGTAGGGAGAAGCTGTGAGGAGAAGGCTGCAGGCAGCAGAGGAGGGAACAGCCAGCTCCGGTAGGGCTGGACAGAGGCTGCAATGTGTGGGCATTCCAACAGCTTCACCTTCCCCCCTCCCCTCTGTGGAAGCTCATAACCAGATGCACCTACGTAATAAGATGACAGATTACACATAATCAGCACTTACCAGACCGTGAGCCCTTTGAGGGCAGGCGCAGGCTGCTGGCATCTTTACCCCCAGCACCCAGCACAAGTGCTTGGTACAAAGCAGGTACCCAGTAAATATTTGTCGGATGAATAAGCAAATGGATTAATGACCGAATGACACATGGCACTACTCTGACATCACAAGAAGCCCACGCAGTGCTCCATCCCTTCCCCTCTCCCACCGCAGGCCCTGGCGCACTGTGCCTGTGAAGGAGGCAGAGTCAGGGTACCACAGCCCTTGCCAGGGTCATTCCGGGAAGGAGGCGGGGGCCGATGGGAGTCAGGCCCGCCTCGCACCGCTTCTTAATAGAGCAGATACACGATATATGGATAATTCAGGGGAGGCTAACGGACCCCGAGGCTCCTGGGCAATGAGACAGGCAGCTGCTGCGGGGCCAGCCAAAGAAGAAAGAAACACCGCAGGCTTTGGGTAGATCTGGGTAGATCTGGGTTCAAATCGGTTTTGCCTCTAACTAGCCACGTGATCTTGGAAAAGTCACTAAGCCACGTTCACCATCTATACTTACAGGATTGATGTGAGAATTAAATGAGATTCTGTAGACAAAGTGCTGAATAGGAGTGCCTGCCATGTACTAAGCATCCAGTACTGACAGCTACTAGTACTATTCCCAGGCGCGGCAGAAATACTAAATAAGAGAATGGACGCGAAGCGACCGTCATGCTTTGCAGTAACTGCACAACAGACTCGAGAAGAGGAGGGGTCTACAGATTCTGCCCTGAGAACCTCGCTTAACTGGCCAGAGTAACCTGAAAGCAGGCCGACCCCAGCCCATTCCCCACAGCCCCGCGGGAGAGAATCCAGCCTCCTCCTGACCTCGGCATGGCATGGCCACTGAGCTGCAGCTTTCGGAAGGTCTCCTCGTATTGAGGCAGCTCCACGTACGTGATCAGCCACTGCACCACCTCATCCACGGTCCAGTTGTACACTGTGGGAAGAGACAAACAAAGCCTTGACTCCGGGATGCAAGCGCTACTGACCTTACTATCACAGTCACATTGGCCTTCTCATTGCACACATGCTTATGTGTTTACCATCTCCCCCTCCCACAAAATCCCAAGTATGAAAGGAGTACGTGTGGACTTTCTGTTTGGCCTATAGGGGATGGGCTTGCTCTTCTACCATACCAGCATTTGGGATGAAATCATCCTGAACTATAATAATGATGAGAATACTAATAAATGCCGTCCTTTACATGGCACCTACGATACGACAGGTACTGTTCTAGGAGCCTAATTTTTAGTAACTCATTAATCTTCACAAGTACCAGGTGAAAAATAGGTCCCATTTTATCCCTGTTTTGCAGATGAAGAAATTGAGGCACAGAAGCATATAACTTTCCCAAAGCTGCTCAGCTAGGAATTGGTAAAGCGAATGTCTGGACTTGAGCAATGTGGCTCCGTACCCTCGCTCTAAGCCTTTATGTACTCTTGTGTTCTCACACTCTCTCTCTCTCTCTACTTCATGGCTGGCTGGCTGGCTGGCTGCATGACATAAAGGATATGTGTATCAGATGACGCCCACTAATACTGGCATGCTAACCTTAAAAAGCCTGGGAGCAACAGAGTTTCAGCAGAAAGATACCATTTTATCGGATTTGAAGTTTGCTTTTATTTAATGTATCAATCTGGTTTTGTTTATATTGGTATACAAATTTTAAATTGTAACTTAAACCTCATTTTGTTTGTAAATATAATTATTATCACAAAAACAATTTAAGTCAGCATCGTAAGTCCAAGATAAGTTATTTCCCTTAAAAGGAATTTGTACATTCTTCGAGTCTGAAAACTAATGCTGTGAGCAGCAAGACGCCAAAAATGTTCAGAAGCAGAATGAAATGGTAAGATTCTCACCCTCTTCTCTTAAGGTCCATGTCTTTCCCCAAAACTGCCTTTCATCAGAATGCTGTCCATTTCCCTCTAAAAGGCAGACAACATTGAAGACGTGGACTATGTCCTATTCACCGCTGCCCACCCCAGTATCTCTAAAACAGAGCTTCTTTGGGGACACCTGGGTGGCTCAGTGGGTTAAGCATCCGACTCTTCATGCTGACTCAGGTCATGATCTCAGGGTGGTGAGATTGAGCCCCGCGTGGGACTCTGCGCTCAGCATGGAGTCTGCTTGAAGATTCTCTCTTCCTCTTTCTTCTACCCCTCTCCCCCGCACTCTCTTTCTCTCTCTCTAAAATAAATAAACAAATCTTTTTTAAAAAAATAAAATAGAGCTTCTTATACGGTAGCATCAGTAAGAATTTACTTAAAGAATAATCACCCCCACGTGAGGAGCTCCAGAAACATTCTGATTGTGGGTCCCCAACAGAAACAACAGTCTCCTTAAACAAATACACAGCGGCAACAACTCAGATTTTGGGCTGTTTCTGTCAGTCTCACAGAAGGTGCAGAAGCTGGAAGGCTGGACCTGCCCCTACATTCTCCTACTTCCCCTACAGTGGAGCCCAGCGCATGGCGCAGAGCAGACACTCAGACATCCTGCATGAAACAAGGCTGAAGGCCAAGAATGCTCCAGTCTCTCAATGTCCTCAAGAAGCGACTAGAGCTCAGGAGGGAAGTTCTGAAGCCAAGAGACTTTGGAGGTTCCTTCAACTATCTGCAGAGGCACAGGAGGTGAGAAGGGGAAGGGGCCTGGGGAGGAAGTGAGGCAGGTCTAGTGCCCTCAGACTGCATCCCGGAAGACAAGATCCCAGAGGCTTAGGCAAAGGGCGCTTAGTCATTGCTTGGTTACATTTTGAATTCCCAGACTAGAAAACATTGAAAAGAAGAAAGAAATTAATGTCCAAGAGTTACGTTCAAATCCTAGGCTTTGGGAAAGAAGGGATGGCAGAGCGGGGCTGGAAAAGCAGGACGTATTAGCCTTTTATTCCTGAGAAGGAATGTATCCGCCTCTGTACCCATTTGTAGACATGACAAAGGTGCTCGTACACGGCGGTCTGGAATGCCAGGTAACGAAGGTGTAGCAGAGTGACACACAGATCTGAGGCAGACGGACAAGTGCCAGCCTGTGAAGTGCGGAGAACAACACGCTCCCGCCCCTGCTGCCAAGGGCGCTCGGCTGCGTCTAGCACAAAGGGGCCTTTCTGCTTGGCATGTGGAGTGGAAAGAAGGCCACTTTTTTGTTGCTAGAGAGGCCTGAGGCTAGCTGGGCTACAAGGGCCTTTTGTCTACGGGGAGGATGCCTTGATACAAGCGTGAGCATAGACGCCTGGCGTGCAGGAACTCCTCGAGCTGCAGCTTCCCCTGCGGCGGAGACAGGCAGGAGGCACTCTCGGCCAGGGTTTCTCCGTCTGCACCGCTGACACTTCGGACAGGATAATTCTTTGTTGCGGGGGCCGTCCTCTGCAGTGGACGCTGTGTAACAATATCCCCGCCGTCCAGCCACTAGGGGTAGCATGCAGCCACTTGGTCTGCCAAAAATGTCTCCAGGTACTGCAGACTGTTCCCTGGGGCACAAGATTGCCCCCCGCTGAAAACCACTGCTCTAAACACTACAGTAAGTGAGACAGGGGGTCTGTAAGGGGGGCCCCGCACTCCAGTGAGGATGGACTCGCCGCATAGTCAGCCCTACATGGCTAAGCCACTGTGAAGAGGATAATGGCTTCCGCACGTCAGGATAAATCTCAAGGCAGTTGTTCTGTGTGTGTGTGCGCCTGTGTGCGTGTGCTGCACACATCATTCTGTTACCCAAACAGACACCCCCCTAGGTAGGCTTGGCAGCACGGTGTGGCCATCCAGCATCACTGCAGTCTGAGCACAGTAAGCCAGGATGGGCTGCATCCCTATCAGAGAGCAACCCTGTGTCCCACTCACTCAGTAGTCAAGGTGAGGTATCAGCGCCTCTTGCCCCTAAGGTTCAAGAACCTAAAAGCTCAAAGTCTCGTTCTGCTTTCTCATTCCAAAAGAGAAAATGGGAAGAATCTCCAGGCCAAAGTGAGGAAGAAGGTAAGAGCAAGTACAGAGAACTGAGGCTGTCAGTAGAAGGCCACAGAATTTGGCAAGGAGGGCTTAGTACAGATACAGTCTCCAAATAACTCACGTGTCCAAATCCCAGGAGGACATGCGAGCAAGAGACAGTCTTCTAAAGTCATGAGCCTCTCATCACCCTGAGCCTGTCTGTGAGGCCCCTGGAGAGATCAGAATACCACACAGAGTCAGAGAAGGCCAACCTCTGGAGTTTTCCGTACCAAAGAGTCCTTCCTAAGAGAAATCTATAAGGTGGCTAACTTTGTAGTCTCCAACCATTTTCATGACACGCTCTAACTGTATTTTGAGCATACGTTGCCCATATAGGTTTATAAATAAGATTCACGTGCTGATACTAGGTACACTGTAAAACATACACAAAAATTAAAGAATGAGATAAATGCAATTAAGTACAAGGTATAGTATTTTCATGTAGCACCCCAGCTGATTGTCTTGTGCAGCTGGACACCACTGGGCAAAGAGGGGAACTCATTCAACACAGATGACCTGAACTTCACAGCTCCGCCCTGGGTGCTGCGTCTGCCACCTCTTACCTCAGCAGACCTTATATAGAATCAGTATCTTGCACTATTTTCTTATGCATCCTTGGACATTGCTCTCAGGTTTCTAGGTCTTTGCTCTTTCCAGAAAAGCTCTTTTCCCTCTTCGTGGCCTGCTAAACACCAACTAATCCTTAAAACCTAGCTCTAACTCTATGCTTGTGGAAACGCTTTGGAGCCCATTTCAAAATCCTCTCTTCTAAAACCTTCAAAAAAAAATAAGTACTAGCTCTCTCTTCTCTGCTTACTTAGCACTTTCTTTACACAGACTTCTTTTCTGCATAACCTGTATGTTATATTGTTATTACTTAGTCACATATCTCTCTTCTCTACTATGCTCTAAGCAATATGGTGGTAGGGAGAATGTATTCTCTACTTCCACCTTCCCCAGTGTCTAACACAGGGCTAGATCATTTGAACTACTCTGTAAAGTTTACTAGACAAGAGAATCAATATGAATGAATGAATCACAAATGAAGGCAATCTGTAGGTCCGGGATCACTGGTAGCACATCCTGTCAGCATTTCCATTATGCTTTCCAACCAACAGCATCACTTTCCCCCCCCAGACTTCTCATGAAAGTAAAGCACTTATCTTTTGCATATCAGCAGAGAACTCCAGAAATTTATGTTCAGTTAGCTTCTCAGATAGTAAAGATCTATCCTGGCCTCTATACTATGTTTCATAGATAGGAAGAGGCCTTTTCCACTTGAGAAATATTTTTATATAAAACAAGTAAACTCAGGGTGCCTCGGTGCTCAGTTGATTAAGTGTCTGCCTTTGGCTCAAGTCATGATCTCAGGGTCCTGGGATCGAGCCCCACATTGGGCTCCCTGCTCAGTGGGGAGTCTGCTTCTCCCTCACCCTCTGCCACTCCACCCTTGCTCGTGTGCTCTCTCTCTCTCTCATGCTCTGCTCTCTCTCTCCCAAATAAATTCTTAAAAAAAAAAAAAATGAGTAAACTCTCCCACTTTTTCTGAAATGACCATAAAAAATGAAGTCATTCAGGACTGCCAAATACCTGGCCATTTTAGAATGCTAGATTTTAATTGTAGAATTTATTAGGAAAAAACACTAAATTTGAAGCCAGAAGACCTTTATTTCCATCCCATCAGCCATGGGTCAGGTTGGGTAAATCACTTAACCATTCTGAACCTCAATTTCCCCTTCCATAAAATATCCGTCCAGTCATTTCAAAACACTTATTTTGTACTACTCTGTGCCAGGCACTGGGAACAGAGCAGTGATCGAGACAGATACCCCTGTAGCTTACAATCCAGCAATGCCTATCTCCTCAAGTTGTTGAATTAAATGAGTTCATATGTTTGAAAATGCCTAAGATACAACACAAACTCAGTAGTAATTTCTTCTTTATATACATATAAAGATATCTATCTATCTATCTATCTATCTCCCTCCCATACAAAAAGGGTAGACGTTGGAAACTGGTTAGAAGCTGGGTGGACAGAGCTGTAGGCCCACCAGAAGAAAGAAATGTGAGCAAAGACAGAACGATAAAATATGGGGCCTGTTCAGAGAACACTAACTGCAGTTTGTCTGGAGTCGAAGGCTTACATAATAGAGACAAAGAAGAGTGAGGCATTACCGAGGCCAAATGATAAAAGTCCTTGAAAGCAGGTGGTCTCAAACTCCAAAATCATTTATTCACTGAAAAAAAAAAAAAAACCAAAAGCAAAAACAAACATCGAGCACCTACCTGCCAAGCAATGCCCTAGGAGCCAGGGCTACAACAGTACACGAAACAGAGCCGAGATCCCTGGTGCTTATACTCTGGCGGAGAGAGACAAACTAAAACACCACAAACAAATTATTCTATGGTGGTGATAACTACAATGAAAAAAAATAAAGCAGGGTTAAGAGGATAAAGAGTAGCGCTTCCTCAGATCAGATCGGGGAAAGCCTCTCTGATGAGACGACATCGGAACAGAAAGTGAAATGAAGGTGTGAGCCGTGTGAATACTTGGGGGAAAGGCATTCCAGAAAGATGCAACAGTAAGTATTCCTCCCTGGCACTTGGGCTCTAGTGATACCTCCGGGGATATGCCAGAACAGATCCTTGGACTTGGCCAATCCTTTCTCTTGCCAGAGAAAGAATGAGCAATAAGAAATGGGCTCCTGAATCAGATCTCTTTCCCCTAATGGACTGGTGGTGCCTCCAGATGAAGCCCTCATCTGAAACCTTGTGGTTTCAAACCCATATCCCAAAAGAACTACGTCTGGCAGGCCTGTTGCCAGTCGTTTCTTTGCCTCTCCTTCACACAGCTGTTAGTCAGTTGATCGCTCAGTCAGCTTTTGCTCAGCTCTTTGGTCAGCCAGTCAGCACAGTGGTTAAGAACGTGGGCTGTTGTTTGAATTCGCAATCTACCACTTACTAGATAGATGTAAGACCACGGACAAGTTACTTAACCTTTCTGGGCCTCGTTTTTGTCACCTAGAAAACGGTGAGAATCAAAATTCTCACATCATAAGAGCAAAGTGAAAATACAGGAAGCTCCAAGCAGACATAAATGCCAAGGCAACATTAGCTATTATTACCATCACCATTCATTTATTCTTTCATTCACCAAGCTTTCCTTGGCTTCCTACTCTGGTAGGTTCTGGGCGAGTTACTATACACAACATGCAAAACTTCCATCACAAGGGCTCTCTTCTAGAGAAGGAGACATATAAGAAAACACATAAGTATAAGACAGTGTGGTAAGTGCTACATCACAAGGGTATATGGGGTGACGTGGGGGGACCGAGAAAGGACTGACTGACTGCTAGAGTGAGAGAGAAAAGGGATCACAAGGCCTAGCTCCTTATCTGGCTACTCTGGATAGACAGCACTCCAAAACACCTCCAGAATCTTACCAAAGTGGCCCTCTCCTAAAAGGAGTTTGTGGCGTAGGCCTATGGTTTGTCTCTCTGAGTGGTTTCCTTCTGGCTTTCACTAGCAGCTTGCCATCTGCACCAAGAGGGAGGCAGGGGTCTTAGTTTTCCGATGTGGTGTCAACCTTAAGCCCCGAATCACCACTGCAAAAAGAATCCGGCCCTTGGGCCAAGGCCTCATGTGACAGGTGCACTGAGCCACCCTGCACAAACCAGGTCTACATGGCTACAGAACAGTAAGAGAACCTAGGTTTTGGAATGTTGAATGAGCCAAACCACTTGTTTAAGATCACACAATGGTAGAGCCAAGGACAAACTTTGGTCTTCCTCATCCCTACACTGGGCCAGGTCCTCTGCTAAGTGTTAAGATATAAAATCACATAAGATAATGCCCTCAAGCAGTCTGGTGTGAAAACAGGCGAGGGAACAGATGGTTGCAATTAGTGCGCTAAATACTACGATGAGATAAGAGTAAGGAGCTGTGGGAACACAGTAGGCTCTTATTTTTTTTTATTATAATATTTTTTTATTATATTATGTTAGTCACCATATAGTACATCCCTGGTTTTTGATGTGAAGTTCGATGATTCATTAGTTGCGTGTAACACCCAGTGCACCATGCAGTACGTGCCCTCCTTACTACCCATCACCAGCCTAGGCTATGGTTTCCAGGCTATGGTTTCCTAAAGAAGGGGAAACTTAAGTTGAGCCTTTGTCAAATAGGATTTAATCAGATCAACAAGGGGGAAGGACAGAGGGAACAGTATATAGGAAAGCATCAAGCGATAAAAGGAAACGATATATCCTAGTAACTGCAGATAAATCAGTGCAGCCATAGAAGAGATGTGATGAAAAGTGGTAGAAAATAAGGGGCACCTGAACCCCAACGTTTATAGCAGCAATGTCCACAACAGCCAAGCTATGGAAAGAGCACAGATGTCCATCAACAGATGAATGGATAATGAAGATGTGGGAGATAGATAGATAGATAGATAGATAGATAGAGATAGATAGATGTTCATCCATATATATACCTGGCTTTGGCTCTGAAAATCCACAGTGGGCTGCCCAGATAGATAGACAGATAGAGATAGATAGATAGATAGATAGATAGATAGATAGACAGATAATGTCTGGGCATATTACTCAGCTATCAAAATGAATGAAATCCTGCCAGTTGCAAACACAATGATTGGAACTAGAGGGTATTATGCTAAGTGAAATCAGTCAGTCAGAGAAAGACAAATACCATATGATTTCACTCATATGTGGAATTTAAGAAACAAAACAGACGAACATAAGGGAAGGGAAGGAAAAATAAAATAAGATAAAAACAGAGAGGGAGGCAAACCGTAAGTGACTCTTTACTACAAGAAACAAACTGAGGGTTGCTGGAGGGGAGGTGGGTGGGGGGATGGGGTAACTGGGTGATGGGCATTAAGTCAGGCACTTGAAGTAATGAGCACTGGGTGTTATATGCAACTGATGAATCACTAAATTCTACCCCCAAAACTAATAATACACTATATTTTAACTAAATTAAATTTAAATTAAAAATTTCGAAAAAAACAAAAATAAGTAGATCACAGAAATAAGCATGGGCCTGATATGCTAAACTAATCTAGCACAATGCCTAGTATATAGAAGGTGCTCAGTTAATTTTTTTTTTAAATGCAGGCATGTTTTCACAAATTGTAGGAGAGAAACAGTACCGTTTGGGGCCAATACTATAAAGGTGAATAAGGTATGATGGAGAAACAGAGCATTAAAA
The DNA here is from genome assembly GCF_017311325.1 of Ursus maritimus. Classification (NCBI taxonomy): domain Eukaryota; kingdom Metazoa; phylum Chordata; class Mammalia; order Carnivora; family Ursidae; genus Ursus; species Ursus maritimus. Next base: position 6,794,294 of record NW_024424008.1, read on the forward strand.
TATGAAGAAACTCTCAGGATATAAAAGATCACCAGATTCTTATTTATATACACATATTGAACTCCGCCCCCAACTGAGATAATTCAGTTGAGATTACAGATGGACACTTAATTTTAATGCATCTAACATCTCATAGATAAACATTTAAAAAATCAATGGCATTTTCTATAATAATTTGTTTCATCAAAAACTACTCAACTTTCAAGTACCTTATTCTGTTTAGTCCCAAATGAGACAGCAGTTATAACCCAAGCTTACTGCCAGTTCTATGGAACTCAAGTGTTACCTAACCAATAGAAGAGCCGATATTTATCTCTTCAAAGTAACATATGATTATCATATATGATTACACAGGAATTTACTTGTACCATCTTTAGCAATACTTTTATTTGTCCAGGTTCCAATTAAGAATATCTCTTCCACCTAAGAATTTGGTGTCCTAGCATGTTTGTTTCATTAATTTAAAAAAAAAATTTTTTTAAATGAGAAGCCACTGAAAAATGTAAGCAGAGACGTGGTCAGATATTTACTTTTAAAAGATCTCTCTGGAACCAATCGAAGGACAAACTGCAGTAGAGCTAGACTGAGCCAAGAAGAATAGTATGAAAGCATCCAAGCAAAAGATGATTAAGCTGAGGTTTCTGCTTCAGGCTAAGATGAAGTAACTAGAATGGAATTCATCCTCCCTCCTGAAACAACCAAATACATAAAAAATAAAAAAAAAACAGGCGTTGGGGGGGAAACCCAGGGGAAAAAAAACCAAAATATATGAAACAATGGTTTTCAAGACACTGGACATCAGCCTACAATGGACAGTGATCTTTGAGAGATAGTAAACAAATGAGGCAGGTGATACAATTGCCCTAGCTTCTGGCTTTGAAAGAATTTCCAGGCCACAGTGCAGAGACTGGAATTAAGGTTGAGAGGGAAGAAATGGAAGTACGCTACTATGTGGTTCTTACACTATATGTGATAAGGTATAATAATCTCTCTTGAGAAACCTCATGTACTATTGGTGGGAATGTAAATTGGTGCGGTCACTGTGGAATGCAGTATGGAGGTTCCCTAAAAAATTAAAAATAAAATTACCATATGATCCAGTAATTCTACTCCTAGGTATTTACCAAAAGAAAATGAAAACACTAATTTGAAAAAATATATGCACCCCTGTTTACAGCAGCATGATTTACAATAGCCAAGATATGAAAGCAATCTAAGTATCCATTGATAGATGAATGGATAAAGAAGATGTGGTATATATACTACTCAGCCACAAAGAAGAATGAGATCTTACCATATGCAACAACAGATGGACCTGGAGGGTATTATGTGAACTAAAATAAGTCAGACAGAAAAAATAATTACCATATAATTTAACTTATATGTGGAATCTAAAAAAATACAAATGAACAAAGAAACAAAACAGAAACAGACCCATAAAACAGAAAACAAACTCATGGTTGCCAGAGGAGAGTGAGCTACAGGAAAGGGCAAATTGGGTGAAGGGGAGTGGGATGTACAAGCTTCCAGACAGAATGATTAAGTCACAGTAATGAAAGGTAGAGCAAAGGGAATATAATCAGTGGTACTGCAATTGCAACAGCATCATATACTGACAGTAGCTACAGCTGTGTGAGCAGAGTATGACATATAGTTGTTGAATCACTATGCTGTACACCTGAAACTAATGTAATATTGTGTGTCGACTATATTTCATTAAAAAATAAAATAATAATATCCCCAGAAAGTAAACAGTGATAAGTTAAAGATGCATATTTTATCTCCTAAAACAATCACTAAAATAACAAAACAGAGTTAAACAAATAAAAAAGATAAAATGGAATCATAAAAACTACTCATTAATCCAAAAGAAGGCAGAAAAGAGAAAAAGGGAATAAAAAAACAGCAGGAAAAAGCAGAAAACAAATAGCAAGATCAAATCTCAAATCTAGATAAAATCTAATCACACTAATAACCATATTAAATGTAAATGGTCTAAATACCTCAACTAGAAGGCAGAGATTATCAGACTGCAAAAAAATATAAGACCCAATCATAAACTGTTTATAAGAAACACATTTAAATAAAAAAAACACAATGGGGTGCCTGGGTGGCTCAGTCTGTTAAGCGTCCTACTCTTGATTTCAACTCAGGTCATGATCTCAGGGTCGTGAGACTGAGCCCTGTGTCAGTTTCCTCACGGGGTGTGAAGCCTGCTTAAGATTCTCTCTCCTTCTCCCTCTCTCTCTGCACCTCCCTCCAAAACACACACACACACACACACACACACACACACACACACAAACACACGTAGATTAAAAGTAAATAGATGGAAAAAGATACACAAAACCAATAATACTCAAAAGAAAGTTATATTGATATATCAAAAGAGATTTCAGAGCAAAGAATATCACCAGGGAAAAAGAAAGTCATTTCACAATAATGAGATCAATTAATCAAGAAGACATAATAATCTTAAATCCTGGGGCACTTGGCTGGCTCAGTTGGTAAAGAATGAGGCTCTTGATCTTGGGTTCATGAGTCCGAGTCCTACACTGGGTGTAGAGATTACTTAAATAAATAAACTTTAAAAAAATCCTAAATCTTTATGCACCTAGTAAGAGACCTTCAAAATACATGAAGCAAAAACTCATAGAATTAACAGGCAAGGAGAAATAGGCAAATCCACAATCACAGTTAGAAATTTAAATACTCCCCCTCAATAACTGATAAGAGCAATAGGCAGAAAATCAGCAAAGATAGAGTAGACTGGAACAACACCATGGCCTGAATGACATTTATAGAACACTCCACCCAACAACAGTCAAGTAAACATGTAATATTTACCAAGATATATGATGTTCAGGGACATAAAAAAGGGTCTTAAAAATATTTAAAGGATTCCTACTCCTGAAACCAATATTACACTGTATGTAACTAACTTGAATTTAACTAAAAATTTGAAAAAGAAAAAAAAATTGTTTTAAAGGATTCAAGCCATACAAGGTATGTTTCTCAGACCACAATGGAATTAAACTAGAAATCAATAACAGAAAAATCTCTGGAAAATCCCCCAACATTTGAAAACTACAAACCGTGCTTCTAAAAAACTCAGGAATCAAAGACAACAAAAGGGAAAGAGAAAGTATTTTGAGCTGAATGAAAATCAAAAGAAAACATATCACCTAACGTAGCAAAGAACCATTACTAGACAAATATAAGATAGATTTCAGAGGCATGCATTTCCAGGTCCAAAAGAATTCCTCAAATTGGACTATATTATTAAGGGATACGAAGTTATTGAAGACTATATCAGACCAAAAAAAAAAAGAAAAAGTGATAATAAGGATTCACCACCAGTTGTGTTTTCATTTTAGGTATTTTTACTCTGTCTATGCTATCAATAAACCAGTTAGAAAAAGGCAAACAACCACAACATACCAGAATTTGCAAAATACCTAAAGCAGGACTTATGGGAAATTTATAGCATTAAATGCTTATATTAGAAAAAAGGAAAGGCCTCAAATCAATGATCTTAGTTTCCACTTTAACAAACTAGAAAAGAAGAACAAATTAAACCCAAAGTAAGCAGAAAAAAGAAAATAATAAATATCAACATAAAAATCAATGAAATAGCCAACAATGGAGAAAATCCTTGAAACCAAACACTGGTTCTTTGAGCATATCAATATATTAAAAAGAATAATAAGAAAAGGTTATGAACAAATGTACACCAGTAAATTTGACGACTTAATGAAATAGATAAACTGAAGACACAAACTACAAAAGCTCACTCAAGAAGAAATAGATAGCCTAATAGTCCTATACCTATTCAAGAAATTGACAGTTATTAAAAACCTTCCCACAAAGAAAACTCCAGGATCATGTGGCTTTACTGGCGAACTCTAGCAAGTATTTAAAGAAAAATAATACCAATTCTATATGAAGTCTTCTGAAAAACTGAAGAATACTTCCCAATTAATTCAATGAGGCCAGCGTAATCCTGATACCAAAAACAAAGGTATTATAAGAAAACTATAGGGGCGCCTGGGTGGCACAGCGGTTAAGCGTCTGCCTTCGGCTCAGGGCGTGATCCTGGCGTTATGGGATCGAGCCCCACATCAGGCTCCTCTGCTATGAGCCTGCTTCTTCCTCTCCCACTCCCCCTGCTTGTGTTCCCTCTCTCGCTGGCTGTCTCTATCTCTGTCAAATAAATAAATAAAATCTTTAAAAAAAAAAAAAAAAAAAAAGAAAACTATAAACCAATATCCCTCATTAACAAAGATATAAAAATTTAAAACAAAATTTTAGCAAATAGAATCCAACCATATAGTAAAAGGATAATGACCAAATGGGGTTTATCCCCAAGAATGCAGGGTTGGATTAACATTTAAAAATTAATCAATGTGGGGCACCTGGGTGGTTCAGTCGGTTAAGCATCTGACTCTTGATTTTGGCTTAGGTCATGATCTTGGAGTTGTCGGATCAAGCCCCGACCTGGGCTCCATGCTCAGGGTGGAGTCTCCTTGGGATTCTCTCTCTCTCTCTCTCTGCCCCTCCCCCTGCTCATGTGCTTGCTTTCTCTCTCTTTGTCTCTCTCTCTCTCATAAAATATTTTTTTAAATAATCAATATAATTCACCATCTTAGCAAACAAAAATAGAAAAACCAGGCAATCATCTCAATAGACAGAGAAAACTCATTTGATAAAATTCAACATCCATTCCTGATAAAAGTTCTCAGCAAATCAGTAACAGAAAGTCACTGCCTCAATTCGACAAAAGGCTTTTGCAAAAAAAATCCCCATAGCTAACATTATATTTAATGGTAAAAGACTGAATGTTTTCATCCTGAGATCAGAAACAAGACACAGATGCCTATTCTTAACGCTTCCCTTCAAGACTATACTGGGCTGGGCGCCTGGGTAGCGCAGTCATTGGGCGTCTGCCTTCGGCTCAGGGCGTGGTCCTGGTGTTATGGGATTGAGCCCCACATCAGGCTCCTCCACTGGAAGCCTGCTTCTTCCTCTCCCACTCCCCCTGCTTGTGTTCCCTCTCTCGCTGGCTGTCTCTCTGTCAAACAAATAAATAAAATCTTTAAAAAAAAAAAAAAAAAAACTCTACTGGAGATACTAACCAGGGCAATCAGATGAGAAGAAAATTTTTCTAAAGACCTTATTGATTTAAGTAATCTCTACACCCAACCTGGAGCCCAAACCAACAACCCTGAGATCAAGAGTTGCACGCTCTACCAACTGAACCAGCCAGGCACCCCCACAAGAAGTTTTTAAAGACATCCAGATTCGAAAAGAAAACAATAAAACTTTTTTTATTAGAAGACTTGATTATCTCATTTGAAACTCTGATGCCATCTCATTAATAAGTGAGTTTATTGCAAGTTTGCAAAATACAAGATCAATATATAAAAATCAAATTTTTATATATTTTACAAATTTAAAAATACTATTTACAATAACATCAAAATCTATGAAATAGAGATAAATCTGACAAAAAATACGAAAGACCTATACACTGAGAACTACAAAATACTACTGAGAGAAGGTATGTCTCCTAAGTAAATAGAGAGATGTACTTAATTCATGGATCAGAAGACTCAATGTTGTTAAGATGTCAGTTCTGTCAAACTGAGCTATAGATTCAATGTAATGCCAGTCAAAATCCTATCAGCCTTTTTCGTAGAATTGACAAGCTGATTCAAGAACAAACAGCCAAAACAACTGGGAAAAAGGGAAACAAAGTTGGAAAGCGAACACTATCTGATTAAAACAGTTATTATAAGACTGTTGTAATCAAAATAGCATGGTATTGACAGAAGGACAGACAAATAGAGCAGTGGATCCGAATACAAAGTTCACAAATAAATACAGACTTATATGGACAACTGATTTTTAACAGAAGGTGCAAGGCAATGCAGTAGAGAAAGGACAGAATTTTCAACAAATGCTTCTAGAACAATTAAGACATTCAGGAGCACAAAAAGACCTTGGATCCGTACTTAACACTAACATATACAACTTAATACAAAACACATCAGAGGCCTAAACATAAAACCTACAACTATAAACTTCTAGAGGGGAACATGGAAGAAAATCCTCGTGCCTTGGGTTAGGCAACGATTTCTTACATACGACACCAGAGGATAATCCACACAAGCACAAACTGAAAAACTGGCCTTTAGAAAAGTTCAAACTTACCGTTCTTCAAAAGAATGATAAGCCACAGACTGGGAGAAAATCTTTGCAAAGCGTGTATCTCATTAAGGATATCCATTTGCATACATGTGTCAAAACTCAAAAAAATTATACACTTTAAATATTTACACCTGATTGTATTATCAATTACAACTCAATAACTCGTTCAAAAAGATGAAGTTGAGGGGCGCCTGGGTGGCACAGCGGTTAAGCGCCTGCCTTCGGCTCAGGGCGTGATCCCGGCGTTCTGGGATCGAGCCCTACATCGGGCTCCTCCGCTGGGAGCCTGCTCTTCCTCTCCCACTCCCCCTGCTTGTGTTCCCTGTCTCGCTGGCTGTCTCTATCTCTGTCGAATAAATAAATAAATAAAATCTATAAAAAAAAAAAAAAACAAAAAAAAACGAAAAGATGAAGTTGAGCTAAGGCAGTATCACAGGAGATGCACATAAAATATAGGAGAGACGTAGATCCTCGGACTTGGTAACAGAAATGGGTGAGAGATGCTCAATTTCCTTTATTAAATGTGGACACAAGTAAGACCTTTTACCCTCAAGTAGCTCTTTAATATAAACAGAAAATGGCTGTGGTGTTAAATCACTGCATTGATGCGAGTTGCGCTTGTTTGTTTGTTTGTTTGTTCGTTTGTTATTGGGAAAAAAGTATCTAAAAGGAATCCGAGAGAAAGAAAAAGTCAGTTGTATCTTTCTCCCCAAAAATATAGCAACAATGGTGAGGTATTTAACTCAATGACTTAAAGATTCAACTAGTCAAGTAATTTTTATGTAGCTAAAACAACAGAATAAACATCTCTCTCATTGGGTTTATGTAAAAGCAAAAAGGGGATGCCAATTCTTTTATACTGATCTGACTTCCGAAATGGTTTAGACAGAAGTCCAACGCCACCTGCCCCCGCTGGGTTATGTCAACAGAGAAAGGCCAGTTCTGTGGGGTTTCTCTCTGAAAGTCTCCTGGTTCGCCAGTACTGCTCCAACTGCCTCCTGTGAAAAATCCCATCCTACAAAGAATAGCACAGACAGAACTGGAGATCTGTTGAGTTTATTTCATTATTTCCAAATTATTATTTGGAATTATTTCCAAGTTATTTCCAGTAGAAAATAAATATTTTCTCAAGGCAAAGTTCAAAGTTACACTAGAATACCGAGTTCTTTTGCTTTAAGCTGGAATCATAGTATTTAGTTAGAATCAAAGTTGATGGTTTAAGATGTCTTTGATCCACACAAATGGGGAAAGAAATTATTACTTTGTTTGGCAGATAGCATCTTTTGAAATCTCATGTCCAAGAAAGGGGAGAAAAAATAGTAATGATGGACTTTGTTTAGAAGAATGGAAACCGTGTTTTAAAGGAGAATCCTCTTAGGTCGGTGCCTCCCACCATCCCTCTAAGGGCACTGTTACTGTTTCTACTGGCTCAATATACAAACAATAATTCTGTCTCTCAAAGATTCTATAAAATCTACCTGGCCTCCCTCCCTTGATAGAACTGCCACCCCCACCCCCTTTCTCACAGGGTCTTAGGGGGATTGGAAATTGCCACACCCCCTCCATACATATTCTCTCACTACCACCACCCTACACAATAAGTCTGTGATCCAAACTCTGCCAATCTGATTCTCCCTCCGCCATATCTGACTGTTGAGCAAAGATACTTAGATGAAAAATGAATGAAGCAGAGACATCTAAAAGTAGCTAATTAGAAAAGGCCAGTCCCCTAGTCCCTGCTGCTGGGATCCCTCAAGTTCCCCTTGTTCTTGATCCTTCCTTAGCCCAGTCTGTTCAGCACTTTCTTACTTAATTTTGTATAACATAGAATTTGGTGGTCTTTGTCTTCGGGTCAATTCCCCTGGTGATAAGAATATCTCTTGTTATTCATGGTGCGGCCCTTGGATCGCACTTGAGTTTGAGCTAATGAGATGACTCTGGACGGGTGTTAGTCACCATGAAGACCAACCAGGTGACTAGAGGATTGGGGCTTTGGGCCAGGAGATGTTAGCCCAACCTTCAGAAAGGAAAAGGGTTTGCGGATTGAGTGCCATCATGGAACCAGTGATTCAATCAAGCATGTCTATGTAATAGGACCTCAATAAAATCTCTGGACACTGAGGTTCAGATGAGCTTTCTGGTCAGCAAACACATTCGTGATTAATGTGCTGGAAGGGTGATAGGTCCTGATTCCATGAGGGGAAGAGACAGAAGCTCCAAATTCACGACCCTCCCAGACCTCACCCTATTGGTCTCTTCTTTGGCTGGCCCTAACTTTTATCCATTATAGTAAAATTATAATCCTACATACAGCACTTTCCTGAGTTCTGTGAGTCATTCCGCAAATTATCAAACCTGAGGGGAGAGTGGGAACCCATGATTTGTAGCCAGTTGGTCAGAGCACAGGTGGCTGGAAACACCCAGAGTTCATGGCTGCTTGGTGTCTAAAGTGAGAGCAGTCCTCTTGGTGACTATGCCCTTAACCTGTGAAGTCTGCACTAACTGGGTAGTCAGCAACAGAACCACATTGCATTACTTCATGAAACACGCTGTCTGCCTCATATTCCTCATCTGTAAATGGAGACAATCATAGTATTTCTACTTCAAAGGGTTTTTGTGAGAAACAAATGAGTCAATACATATAAATCACTCAGAACAGTGGCTAGCATATATCAAATACTATATAAATATTAAAGTCATTCGTTAGTTCTTGTTGTTTTTATTACCGAAGTCTAGAACTGGCTAATGCAGCAATTATCAGGCTTTTCTGTTAAAATCTAAATAACACGGAGAAAACACTGGCTCCCAGCATCAGTCAGAAAATGTTAACAACACTAATCACGTCGCTGTACTGACACTAGCCAGCTAATGTTCTGCACACAAATGAACGCTGCTGATATCTATCTCATCTAGCAAACCTCAGGCCAGCCAGGGTGTACCAGTGCCAGAGTATCACGTGCTCTGTGTAGCTCTGGAAATCATCACTCCAGAGATTAGGGGCCTTGTCCTAAATAACGAAGCAAACTGTCGGGAGGAATAGTACACACGAAGATCCTCACTTTCAGCTTGTCAAACCGGCAGGCATGACACGTGGTGAGCAAATCCTAAAATGATACATGCGTGTCACCTCTCGGCTTAGCTATGAGCTACCCTACGGTGCACTGGAACGTTTCTCCGCTCATCAGTAATGGGAACCAACCCCTCAAAACTCACTCCATTGTCTTCCATCTTCCTGTCACTTAGAACATACTTGGAAGTGTTCCAAATAGTTGCTGAGTCCAGGAATAAAGTTCTTACCAGAAAAATTGTCTTGGCTGCTTTTTAGTATTATGATTTCGTCTCTGTTTCTGCCCTCTCTTGGTCACTTTCCCTTCCTAGCTACTTCTGTGCGAGCTTTCAGAGAAGGCCAGGAATGCTCTCCCTGCCATCTTTCATTCCAAATACCCACTTATGAAACCCACTCTTCAAACCCAGGCGCCATGTCCTCATGTTGTTACAGAAAAAAGAAGAAAACTAAAATTAAACAGTACTAATAGAAGATTTTTCCTGGCAGTGCCAGTATAATTCCAAAGATCATTTCACTGCTTGATCTCACAACAATAGACAGCCAGAGCTGCTCAGGAGCTATTAAACAAAGCCCCCACAAGGAACTCAGCTCCTAAAGATTTCTAGAAAGCTGTCTGTGTAGCTAATGTATGCTTCTTCTAAATTGATAAAAACACAGAGTGAGCAGGAAGTATCAGCCTATCCTTGCTAGCACCAGGATTAGAATCCAGGTCTTCTTGCTTTGAATCTCATGTTCCCCGCCTACATTATACATGATCCCTTCCAGATCTAAAATTCTATAATCCTAGGTAAGATTAAAACAAAAATAGAAACTGCCTCATTTGCTACCAAAACTGGTTTTCTCTACCAGTAGACCAGTGCTTTCAACTAAGATGGCATGGAAAAGCATTGACCCAGCGAGCGAAAGGTCCAGGTCTAAGTCCTGGCTCTACTATTTACTGAGTGTATGACAAAAAAACAAGTCACTTTATAAATCGAGGCCTAAGGCTCCTCAGCTGCAAAAGCAGGGGCCCTGGTGGTCATTTAAGTTTGACCCTTCTCAGAATCAAGACCTACCCTATGAGACCCTGCAAAGAGATTGCTTCCAATCTTATTAGTATCAAAGGACACTCTAGCCACAGAGAGAGATGGACAGGCTAAAGCCCTGTTTTTCCCTTCCCTGTCAAGCTTCACACAATTAGATATGCTCTTTCACTCAGAGCTCTGAAGCAAATGCTCCAGAAAAAAAAAAAAATGGTAGTCACAGTTTAACAGTTTTACGCATGAGAAATGACTAAATTTAATAATTTAATAAGTTCACCATGAGTCCGCAGAATGACATGACTGCTGAAGGCTCCAGCATTAATTAGGCTGCATTCACAGATGCACACAGGGTCCAGAACTAAGAAGCTGACAGTCCTGCTCAACCCTGAGCTGGTCAAACCACACCTGGGGGTCTGCAACTGACTCTAGGAGTTATGATCTAAGACATTTACAAAAGTCTTCACAGGCAAGAAACCAAGATGAGGAGGCGGCTGAGAAAACATGTTTCCTTCAAAGAACCTGGCTATTTAACTGGGGAAAGAGAAGACTCAGGGGAGAATCCATCTTACTTGCAGCCAGTATCTGAATCGCTGAGACCAAGTGGGTAGCTATGGAAGGAAGGGACTGCCTCAAAAGGCCAGCAAGCTCCTCATATCTGGAAAAGCAGCAGGGACAGGTGGTGAGGAGACGGGTAGGGACAGGATGGAACTCAATTAGAATTCTAATGAAGAGCAGCTCCCACTCTATTTGGAACATCTCCCCCCTTCCCAGCATTCAGTCTTATTCAGTGACTATATGTAGAACCATTTTAATAATGTGCTCTTTACAAACCATTTTATACTCATGTGATTTAAGGCCAAGTTGCTGCCCATCTTCTTCTGTCTTCTCTAAACCTTCCAGCAACTAAGATTGACAACCAAGCTGCCTATTACCTTCTGAAGACTTCCATGCCTTCCACAGGTCCTCCACACTGATGAGCTTATCCTCACCATGGAAGGTGCTGTGTTTCACGGTCGGGTCATGGTAATTGAGGTCTTCCCTCAGGAACTGCAAGGGAAAAGCACACAAGTCACAAGAGATACATAGGAGCCAGCCCACCGAGATGTCCACGCAGGCCATCCAGCTTTTCACAGCACATTCCGTCCACCCAATGTACACGTGTAGCACATCGCTCATCTGTCCTTCCACGTGCGCACGTCCTAGTTGCCAACTGCACTGCCTCTTCTTCGTTGTATGCTTCACTTGAAACAAAATGAATAAGAAAATCCTCCCTCATAGTTTTGTAATTATGGAAAGATACTAAATGATAGTTAACGGGAATTCAATCAGCTAGAAGAAGGAAGAAGGATAGGGAAAAAGAATTAATTTGTGATCACTTGTTTATATACTAAGCAATATTCCAAGAACTTCTACAATACTTTTTCATCTAATCCTCTACAAGCAGTGAATTATCACACCTATTTTACAAATGAGAACAGTAATACTCTAAGATAATGCAACTTGCCCCAAATCACATGAAATTTAGAGATTAAATTACTTGTTATGATGGTTTTAAAATATGTCCACAATTCTATGACAATCCTCCCACAAAAGGTGAATTCCCCTCCCCCTGAATATAGGCTGACATGAGTGACTCATCTGCTAACAAATGGAATGTGGCCACAATGAGGTGAGAAAAGGCACTACAATGTCCACCTGGCTCTCCCCCTTTTGGGACACAGACCTTCAGAACTCTGAGCCAACAATATACACGAAGCCTGGCTACCCAAAAGCCACCATTCTGGAGAGATCATGTGGAAGGACTATATGGAAATACAGAGAGATGTGTGAACAGCCCCAGCTGTTTGTCCCCCAGCCCAGGGGTCAGACATGTGAGTGACTGACACTTCAGGTGATTCCAGCCCCCCCGGCTTTTGAGTCACTGCATCTGAGCTCAAGTGGACACAGATGAGCTGTCCCTGCTGAGCCATGCACCGATGGCAGGTAAATGACAAAATACACGTTGCTGTTTTAAGCCACTGAGTTTTGGGGAAGTTTGTTACACAGCATTAGACAACTCAAACATTTGCTCAAGGTTACATCTGATAAGTGATGGATTTGTATTCCAATGCAAGATATCTGACTTTATTGTCCAAATTTCCCCACAGCACTACAGATGCTGTCCCTTAATTATTGATATTTCTTTCCATAACATACTCTTACAAGGAAGAAGAAAAGCAAAAGAAATCAAAGCTTTTAGAAATTTAACTGGTGGGGCGCCTGGGTGGCACAGCGGTTAAGCGTCTGCCTTCGGCTCAGGGCGTGATCCCGGCGTTATGGGATGGAGCCCCACATCAGGCTCTTCCGCTATGAGCCTGCTTCTTCCTCTCCCACTCCCCCTGCTTGTGTTCCCTCTCTCGCTGGCTGTCTCTATCTCTGTCGAATAAATAAATAAAATCTTTAAAAAAAAAAAAAAGGAAATTTAACTGGTAATTAACTTCACAGATACTCGTTCAGCCAGATCCTTAACCTCATTGGTATGCAGAGGATTAAACACTGATCACTGCTTTCCCTAGAGCCTCAAACATCAAAGTCAATTCTGATCACTACCTTTTAAAACATTGTTTAGCAGGATTTTCAGGAAATGTTTCTTATCTGTCTTTCCCTACCTTCGGAGTGCAGGAAAGGGTCTGACCCATGGTAGTATCAGTAAATGTTATTCACTAAACAAATAGATGACTGATAGTATGGACCCAGATTCCCTAGACCTATAATCAAGGGGTGATGTCCTCCCCTGGGTTTTGCAGACATTAAGACATCTGAGGCTTAATGACTCAGGAGAGAAGTTTGCAGGGAGTCCGCACCGGAGCCTCTCAACCTAGACAGACTATAGGCTACTGAGCACAAAGAATTCGGCAATGCCCACAACTACAATGTAGTGCTGTCCAATACAACTTCCTGCAATGATGGAAATGTTCAATATCTGTCCTGTCCCAACAGTCCCCACTAGGCACATGCGGTTACTGAGCACTCACAATGTGCCTCGGGTGATGAACAAACTGAGATTTAAAAAAAAAAAAAATTGGGACGCCTGGGTGGCTCAGTCAGTTAAATGCCTGCCTTTGGCTCAGGTCATGATCCCAGGGTTCTGGAATCAAGTTGTGAATCAGGCTCCTTGTCAGCAGGGAATCTGCTTCTCCCTCTCCCTCTGCTCAGGTGCTCTCTCTCTCTCTCTCTCTCTGGCAAATAAATAAATAAAATATTTTTAAAAAATTAATGTAGAATTCAATGGCCATATGTGGCTAATGGCTACATACTGAAGGGCATCTCTAACACGTTCTCCTACCTGGGATTTAGCAACGGGCTGGCAACACTCCTGTGGGGGCTGGAATGGTGTTAAGTCGAGACCTCTGGTGAGATGAGGAGGTGAAAGCAGTTGAACAGCCCTTCCTTCATGCCCTCTGGCAACAACTAAATTCAAGTCCTTCTGACCCGGAGAGTTAGATTCTCCAGCTCCCAACCTCTCATTTGTAATCGGTGAGAGAATTTTTTAATAAAGATTACACAGGTGACGTGGTAAAGAGCCCGGAGCAAAGAGATTTTGTCAATTCTTAGAAAAACTAAACTGATGAAAGTATTTTTTGATTTTTTTTCATAGTCAGCTTTTTAGGGCATCTGACATTCAATTCATTTTATGCCGTAAGTTGTGAACTTTAACATTTTTTCTCAAGTTGCCACCCTGTTATCCCAACCCCATTCATTAAATTATCTTTTATTCATTTTGAAAAACGCTATTTAGTAATCAATTAAGTCTTTATGTATGCTCGAGTACATTTCTAGGCTCTGCATTCTTTTGCACTAAATGATATTTCTATTTTTGTACCAGCAGTTGACTATTTTATTATGCCTTTTATTTTACTTTATACTTCATTAATATTTTCTAACGCCTGGACCCCCTCTTTCCCCGGCTCTTATATTTCAGAATACTTCTTTTGTCAATCTCAGCTGTTAATTTTTCAAAATTAATTTTAGGACAACTTTGTTAATTTATTGAGAGTCTGATTGCTCTCCCTGGACACCTAAGTGATGAGATCTAGACCTCAGACAGCAGACACAGGGACATCGCAGGGAAGACACAGTCACAAGCAGTCTGACACAGCTAGGCTGGGGATAGAAATTCATTCAGTCAGTCAACAGATGTAAGATTTCTAAGTACCAGGCATAGTTCCAGGCACTAGAAATACAGTAAGTAATAAACAAAGCAGATACAAATCTTTATTGTCACTAAGCTAACATCCTCTTTGGGTGAGAGAGACAATAATTCCTATAAAGCAAGAAAGAGGAATAGGGAATGCCAAGAGTAATGGTATTCGTGGTTTGTCATTTTCGAGGAGTCACAGAAGGACTCATTAAGAAGGTAACTTTCAAGCAGACATCTGAAGAGGATGCTGGAGAAAAGCAAGGAGAATAACTGGGAGAAGAGTATCCGAAGCATAGGGAATAGCAAATGCAAAAGCCCTGAGGCAGGAACACGCTTGGTATGTTCAAGGAACAGCAAGGGGGCCAGTGTGGCTGGAGAGAAATAGAGGTGGTGCCTAGTGGGAGATGAACTAGGGAAGCAACAGGGGTCCAGATCATAAGCACCCTTGTAGGTCATTATAAGGACTTGGACTTCGACTCTGGGAAGGAAGCTGTTGGAGAAGTTTGAACAGAGATGTGACGTGATCACATTTTTATATATATATAATTTTTTTTAAAGATTTCTTTCTTTATTCCAGGGAGAGAGGGGGAGACAGAGCACAAGTAGGAGGGGAAGAGGGAAAGAGAGAATCTCAAGCAAACTCCCCGCTGAGCATGGAGCCTGACTCAGGGCTCGAGCCCACAACCACGAGATCACAACCTGAGCCGAAACTAAGAGTCTGACGCTTAACTGACCTCACCACCCAGGCACCCCTACATTTATATTTTTTATTTTTATTTTTTTTAAAGATTTTATTTATTTATTCGACAGAGATAGAGACAGCCAGCGAAAGAGGGAACACAAGCAGGGGAAGTGGGAGAGGAAGAAGCAGGCTCATAGCAGAAGAGCCTGATGTGGGGCTCGATCCCATAATGCTGGGATCACGCCCTGAGCCGAAGGCAGACGCTTAACCACTGTGCCACCCAGGCGCCCCTACATTTATATTTTTTAAAAGACTGTTCTAATGGGTATTAAGGAGGACACATGTGGGGATGTGCACTGGGTGTTACATGCAAGTAATGAATCATCGAACACTACATCAAAAACTAATGATGTACTATATGCTGGCTAACTGAACATAATAAAAATAAATAAGTTAAATAAAATAAAAATAAAATGCTGTGCAAGAAAGCAGACCACAGGAGGGCAAGGACGGGTGCAAGGGAACCAGTCAGGTGGCTATTAACAATAATTTAGCTTGAAACGACGTAGTAGTGTGGATGTAATGAAAAGTTGTCAGGATTTGCAAATATTTTAAAGATTTTAAACAGATAGAGGTGTGCCCTGTGTCAGTCCTCTTGGGCTCTATCCCAGACCCTCTTTTTAGTGTTGTTGTTGTTTTTAAAGATTTTATTTATTTATTTGACACAGAGAGAGACAGCCAGCGAGAGAGGGAACACAAGCAGGGGGAGTGGGAGAGGAAGAAGCAGGCTCCCAGCAGAGAAGCCCGATGCAGGACTCGATCCCAGGACTCTGGGATCACGCCCTGAGCCAAAGGCAGACACTTAACAACTGAGCCACCCAGGTGCCTCTAACCCAGACTCTCCTAACCTAAGACTAGAGAAACATCCTATGCAGGCCTTAGGAGCAGAAATGCCAAAACCTCCAAGAGAGGGGATTTTCTGCCATTCCCAGCTAACTTTAGGAAACTGTCTGACGACACATACCAGCTGCTTATCGGGAACCAATAAGAAACAGACTGCTTTTTATAGCCACGTCTGCTCACTAAGGTATACGGAGAGCAGAGAAGCTCATGGGAAGAAAGTACAAGCAGGACCTGCACGGGGCTCACGTCCAGGCTCCTGGGTGCCACAAAGCATGCAAAGAAGGAGTGGGATCAGAACACAAGGCCAGCAAGAGATGGCGCCAAATGAGGAACGTGGGCTGCCAGAAGCTCTGCCTGAAGGAAGGGAACCTCTTCAGAGAACAAAGAAGTGGGGTGTACCAATCAGACCTTAAGAGGAGGACGAGCAGTATACTATAAATAGGAAGAGTGCACAGGCTACAGAAACAGACCCCTTCCTTCCTGTGTGACTTTTGGGCAAGCGATTTGGCCTCTCTGACCCAGTTTCCCAGTCAGAACGAGAACTAGGCGTCCCTCTCATCTAAGTGCACTAAGGGGTAAAGGACACATGCTTGCAGAAGTCACAAGCTGCTTTTGTACCTATCTTTTAAGGGCCCACAGAGCATTTTCTAAATTGAACCCATATTTAAGAATCAGATTTCATACCAAGAAATCCAGCTTTTCAGGCTATCTTTATTTTTTTAATTTTTTTTACGATTTTATTTTTAAGTAATCTCTACACCCAACATGGGGCATGAACTTACAACCCCGAGATCAAGAGTCCCATGCTCCACCGACTGAGCCAGCCAGGCGCCCCCAGGTTATCTTAAAAAAAAAAAAAAAATCTAAAGATCTAGACACTGAACTGCCAGATCTTAAGGGCTTAAGGGCTGCAATTCAATTGGAAGGGAGATGGTGGCTCAGGGACTTGTCAAGAGCTGGTGTCGGCATGGCAAGCTCATTATTTTTATATAGGTTGCTCATTCCAAATTAACTTCAAAACGCAACATTTTCTGAAGATGTTTCTATTCACATTTTACTTGAAGCTATGAAAAAAGTCCATTGTCCATATCAAAGGACATATTGTCCATGTTGTCATCTGGAGCAGCCTGGAGGTGGGGGAATTGGTGCCCACGGAGGTCATGAGGGCCTCCACCCCCACCCCCAGGGCACCACTCCTGGCTTTGCAGACGGACCTGGCAACAACGTGCCAGAGCCGAGCATCAGCTGCCCTGTTCTGAAGAGCCATGTGAGAGCAGAGAGCTTGTGATTCCTGATGCACACAAAAGCGCTCTGTTACATTGTAAAGCACAACTCAAATGTTAGTTGTCACTATTACTGGCAGGAGGGTGAGGTAAGGCTATGAAAGTAAGAGAAAAAGCTTCTTTGTCAAAGGTCGCTCTTCTGCGCCATGTACACCCTCACCGGGGTTATCGTCTATCTCCGCTACCAAACCATATGGGCTTGGATGAAGGTCCCGGTGATCCAGCCATAAGCGCAGCAGACAAAATTCTGCACTGAACTTGAACTCCGATGTCCAAGGGACCTGAGGCAGGCACTGCCATATATCACGCTGAACACTGCCCCACATCCAGCTAATAGCTAAGGTCTGATTTGAGACAAAGTTTAAAAGCAACAAAAAGCAAAACCCAGACCAAACCAAAGAGGCAACTTTTGGCTCCCATAATGAAGATTTACTATTTGAGACTCAGAACAAGTAGCTCTTCTCTCAGGAAGGTCTAAGAAGGCTCCCTAAAAGGCTTGCCTTACCATGGGGAACGCAGCAGTGGCTACAGCCACAGCTCAATAGCTCTCTGAAGGGCAGGGACCAGCTGTCACGAGGTATATTTAGCTCCAGGAGCTCAGCAAAGCGATCTCCCTGGCGGTGGCGCCAAGAATGCAACCCCATCCCCACCCCAAGTGAAGCAGTAGTGAGGAGATGTGCGTGAGAACAGACGGAGGGGGAACATCTCTCTAGAATCCCCAACAAAACAGGTGCAGCCAGCTTCAACGGTGAACAGAATTCACTGACATAAAGCTGGCAGAGGAGCAGCGCACCCTTGGGTGCAGGGATCAGGGCAGAGCACCTGGGTATTTCCTTAGAACCAATTACTCTTCCCTCCCATTTCCAACTGTGTTCCCAACTGCTCAGCTTCCATGTCTCCCAAATGAAACCACAACACCTCCACTCCCACTTAGCCCCCTCCGCACACATACACACTACTTAGAACCCACAAGACCCATGTCCCAGATCTAAAGACGCTTCCCAACTCTTGTTCACTTCTTCGACATCTAACAAGGACCCACATTTTAGCTCCAATTGCTCTAAATGCCATTTGTACAAAGTGCTGGGACTTGGATGTCTCATAGGTGAAGGATCTGTCCCCAGTGAGATCAGAAGCTATTGCTGAGGGCACAGAGAGGACAGTCATTTCCCACTCACTCACCTTTGTACACCTAGTCCCACTTCTGCCAGTCCATCTACCACACTAGTCACCAGAATGACCTTTGTAAAGTACAAATCTGTAAAGTATACCAATGCACCTACTTAAAATCTCACGGCTCCTCATTACCCAGAATAACGCCCTAGCTTCTTGGCCTCATCTTCAAGGCCTTTTACAATCTGGTCATAGACTAACTTTCTAAGCAGCCATTCTCCCTCCTTACCAGACACCTATAGTCCAGACCAGTGGTCAAGAAACTATAGCTATGGACCAAATCCAGCTTGCTGCTTCTTTTTTTTATAAATAAAGCATTACTGAAACATAGCCACAGTCATTCATTTAGGTACTGTCTAGAACTGCTTTCATGTTACAAAGGCAGAGCTGAGTTGTTGTGACAGAGACTACATGGCCAACAAAGCCTCAAATATTGGCTATAGGGCCCTTTATAGAAAACGTTTCCGGCACCTGGGTGGCTCAGTCAGTTAAGAGTTTGCCCTTGGCTCAGATCAGGATCCCAGGGTCCTGGGATCGAGTCCCACATCGAGCTCCCTACTCGGTGCGGCCTGCTTCTCCCTCTCTGTCTGCCTCTCCCCCAACTCGTGCTAGCTCGCACTCTCTCTCTCTCTCTCTAACAAATAAATAAAATCTTTTTTAAAAATGTTTTTAAAGAAAAAAGTAACGAAAATGTTTGCCAACGTCTGCTCTAGATACATCAAACCACTTCAAGCTCCTTGAACAACCATGCATCATACTTCTAAGCGTTTATACAAGGTGCTCCATTTAAAATGTTTTCTCCTCTTAATCTGCTAGAGAAAAAGACACTGCCTCTGTGAAGTTTTCCAGACCTCTCCCAAGCAAGCTAATCGCCCTACCATTTGTTCCCTTAGTTCTCAGGGTATACATCTATGACGATAATTATCCCATTACACTATAATTACTATTGAATCACGCCCCCCTTACTATCTCTAAGCAACTCAAATATAGAAACTATATTTTATTTGTCCTAACCTGTGTCTTACAAATTCTCTGGAACACCTACTAAATGAATAATTAACTTAGCTCTGTAAGCCTACCTCCAAGCACAGGGTCTGGCCCAGTGTAGGGGATGTGGTTATTTAAGAACTGAATGACTGTCTCTCACCCTACAACACCCAGCAGGGTGCTTAGCTTACCATAACTAGTCATTGCATCTGATGTCCCCTACACAAAAGGAAGAAAAAGGTCCCCAAATTGTCAGCCAATCTAAAATAAAGATATTCAGCCAGGGCCCAGAGGGTTACATTGGCCTGGATTGGCATAGCATGATGGTTTAGAGACTGATTCTGGAGCCAGGCTGTCTGGGTTTGAGTCCCAGTTCTAGCACTTACTTTCAGTGTATCATGCACATCATTTGTAAAATGGAGATAACAGTAATACAAAACTTCATAATACCCTCATGTTGAGGGTATTACAAATGAATTAATTCACATAAAGTACTTAGAATAGTGCCTGGCACAAAATAAACTCTCCTGTGTATGAGTGAGGATCTCCTAAATATGAATATATTAAATATATTGTAAGGGGAATATAAAGAAACTAAGAATGTGTAGTCCTGGAGCCCACTATTACAGTGATGCTGATCTCTCACGTATGAAGGAGACCCACAGGGGAGGTAAAAGATAGATATTTCCTAAGGGCTTGCTATATAAAGGCCATGTGCCAAGAGATCAGCAATAGAGATGATTAAGACAAGGCACTTGTAATCTATTGACCTTGAAGGTCTGTTCTGTCCTCCTCTACGATTCTTACCTTGAAAGTGTTAACTCCAATTAAAACCAAAATTTCACAACCATACACAACACCCTACCTGACTTCTTTGCCACATCAACTGCCACTTCCTCCCATTTCCAGTGATAATGAATTACTTGAAAGTCTCTGGAAGCACCAGGTTCTTCACCAGTCTAATGTCTTTGCATATGCTATTCCCTCACCCAAACACTCTACTTCTTCTCCCAGTCATTCCAGTCATCTCTTCAGACCCAAATCACACGTCAGGAACTGTATGCATGGGTGAAACGAACAGGTCTTCTTCTTCTGTGACTCCATCACAGCACTCACTCATCCTACTGTAGTATCCTCATCCATTGACATGGCTATATCCACCACTAGAGGAACTTCTTCCAAGGCAGCAACTATGCCTTCCCTTTTTCTCCTACATATCCAGCACCTAGCACCCAGCACCCAGCACATATGCAGGTACACAGAACCCCTCTGAGGTCCAGTCCTTGCCATGGAATCATCCTTGGTGTCATCAGACCATGACACTGGGCACATGACAGAGATCAAATCCTAAAGGTAGCATCTCAAGTTCCAGCCTTCTAGGTACCTGGCCAGAATGGCAAAGACTGGGAAACTCTGACATCTCTTGTCTTGCAAACTTTCAGGACCAAAGTATACAAGCCAGCCAAGGACTGCTGGTTGGGGAATCTTTGTCTTATGAAGAGAGGACATAAATAGGTCACTAATTTAAAAGTATTTCCCCAGAGAGAAGGGATCATCTTCTTAATTGGGGTCAATACTGCCATATTTTTCAGAGAATGAATACATAGCATTGGACAGAATGCACTGTGGGTAAGGATGTTTTCAAAAATTGATGAATTAGAGGGGACTTCTGGCTTGATAGCATGAGAAGCTCCATGGACCCACTATCCAGTGAAACTGGCAAAAATTATTTTTTTTAAAGCAACTATTTTTAGTTTCCGGAAGTGGTCCTAGAGCATACAGCAAATGAAGAAATATTTGCTCAAGAATATCTACTAAACCTCAGTGAGAACTGTGAGAATCTGTCATAACTGAATTAACACCTGCTCCTTCTCTCTCTTCCCACTTCTAAATCAGTAAGACAGGAACTCCACTCCAGACTGGTGCCGCCAAGAACACAGGGTTCTCTGACCCCAAGCTCCCAGTTGGAGGACTATCTGCCTGAGAGGAGCAGGATATCAGCATTTCTCATCCTGCCTCCAGTTATTGTTGCTTAGGCTAAGTTCTAGGTGGAGTGCAGCCAAGAAGTGGGCCTCCCTTCTTCCACCCAACCCCCACCTTCACCTTGGACACAAAGCCACTGAGGATCCTGGGGCCCTGACTGTCACTGCCCTGGCTTATAAAACAGCAATTCTACTCAGGGAGATGCAAGCCAAGACAGCCTGAAGCTACTGCCACACTTCCACTGAGTGTTCAGCTCCTAAAGGGGGTTATCACTCAAAGAGAAGCACATCATTATCCCCACCTCCAGCTCCAGAACCATGGCTCAGAGATTTTGCCTGGGGTGGAGAGCAGGCTTTACACAGAGTTTCAAACCTCTTCCTACAGGAAATTATTTTACTTGCAACAGAATGTGAAGGAGTTCAAGACCAAGGACATTCTCAAAAAAGTGAAGGTTGTGGTAAAAGGCATTTAGGAGGAGATTGGTGGATTCATTAGAGATAGACGCTAACTGTAGGCTGGAGAATTTCCTGGTGAGAACTGGAGAAAGAGCTGGGAAGAGCCCTCCTGGGGTAAGAACAAATCTCTAACACTTATCTCAGGAACTGTCCTTTCAGAGGAGCCCCAATATGATTGGATCCGTCTGTGGAGCAAATTTATGCCCCAGAACACTGTTGAAAACAATAGAGTAATCAGATAACAACTAAGCTTAACAGCTAAATGTGGCCAGGGAAACAGAGTCAATGAGGGCCCTACCAAACCACTGTCATCCAAAGGTGACTGTGGACAAATCCAAAGCTTTACCCTCTGAGGAGCAATATGAGAGGCTTCATACTGTAGGGGGTGGGTGGGAATGGACTACTAATAAGATCTTACCAGCCACCAAACAAATAAACAAGCAAATAATAACAAGCGTCAGAGGGGGTTGAACCAGTACCCAGAGTTGCTACAATACACTATCAGAAACATCCAGTTCCCAACAAAAATACATGAGACATACAGATTAAGAGGCAAATATGAGGGGCACCTGGGTGGCTTAGTCATTAAGCATCTGCCTTCGGCCCACGGCGTGATCCCAGGGTCCTGGGATCAAGCCCCACATCAGGCTCCCCGTTCCACTGGGAAGCCTGTTTCTTCCTCTCCCACTCCCCCTGCTTGTGTTCCCTCTCTCGCTGGCTGTCTCTCTCTCTCTCTCAAATAAATAAATAAAATCTTTAAAAAAAAAAAAAAGAGGCAAATATGACCCATACACGAGAAAAAAAACACAAGCTTAGGAAACCATGAGAGCAACCAAATTTCAGATTTAACAGAAAAAGACTTAAAAGTAGCCATTGTATGGGGCGCCTGGGTGGCTCAGTCTTCGGGCGTCTGCCTTTGGCTCAGGGCGTGATCCCGGCGTTGTGGGATCAAGCCCCACATCGGGCTCCTCCACTGGGAGCCTGCTTCTTCCTCTCCCACTCCCTCTGCTTGTGTTCACTCTCTCGCTGGCTGTCTCTCTCTGTCAAATACAAAAATAAAATCTTTAAAAAAAAAAAAAGCCATTGTAAATATGTTCAAATACTAAAGGAATGTGTGATGTCACATCAAATAATAAATATCAATAAATATAAATTACCAAAAGAACTGAATGGATGTTGTGAAGTTGAAAAGTACAATATCTAAGATGAAAATTCTAGGACAGGGACTCAAACAGGAGAGCTGAACCAGCAGAAGACAGAACTGGCAAATCTGAAGAGAGACTGAAAGAGCTCCCACAATCCAAAAAACAGAGAGAAAAAAGAATAAAAGATAATGAATCGTCTCAGAAAAATGTGGCACACCATTAAACACATAGACATAATGGGGGAATCAAAAGAAGACAATAAAGAGAAAGGAGCAGAAAAAAATATTCAAAGAAACAATGGCTGGGAAATTCCCAACTGTATTGAAAAACATTATTCAGAAGGCTCGACAGACTCCAAAGAGGACAGGATAAATGCAAAGGGATCCAGAGGCACATCACAGAAAACACTGAAAGCCAAAAGCAAGAAGAAAATCTTGAAAGCAACAAGAGAAAAATGATTTGTCACATACAAAGTAAACTCAATAAAATTAACAGCTAACTTCTCATCAAAAACAATAGATGCCAAAAGGCGGGGGGATGACATGTTTAAAGTGCTGAAAGAAAGAACTGTCAACCAAGAATCTTATATTCAGCAAAACTATCTTTCAAAGGTGAAGGAAAATAAAGACACTTTCAGATAAACAAACACTGAGAAAATTCATTGCCAGCTGACACACCATACAAAAAATAAAGGTAGTTCTCAAGGCTAGTAAATGACCCTAGATAGTCATTTGAATACACATGAAAAAATAAATCTGCTCCTTTTTAAATAGATTCACTCATTCACTTAATAATATTTACTGAATGCCAACACTGACCCAGGCACTATTCTAGGTGGCTAGGGATTTAGCAGTGACTAAAACAGATCCCTTGCCCTTATGAACCTGATATTCTAGACAATAAATAATAATCAATGATTAAATGATAGATTCCAGAAGGTGACTGAGTCCTTAAAAGTAAAACAAACAAATCAAAAAGAAGTGATAAGTAATGAGGGTCTGGCCAGAAATGGGGTAGAATTAACAGAATTCATTACTAAACGGGGTGATCTGGGAAAGGTCTCATCGATAAGGAGAAGTTTGAGAAGAGAAAAAATATTTGGGAACATGAGGGAATTATCAAAGTAGATATCTGGGAGAAGACTATCCCCTAGGCAGAGGGAGAGCTAGAACCAAGGCGCAAAGACAGAAACGACAAGATGTGTTTGCAGAACAGCAAACAGTGTGACTGGAGTGAAAGACCCAGGGAGACAGGTGAAGATCTATAATCTATAGGGAGATTGTAATGATAAGGTGGAGCCAGATCACACAGGGCCTTCCTCACTCTTGTGGTGACTCTGGCCTTCACCCTAAAAGAAAACTGAAGCTATTACAGGGTTTTGAGCGGAGGAGTGAAATGACCTGGTTTACACTTTTTCTGTAAAGCTCTCTAGCCACTACAGTGAAAACAGACTGTAGACATGGTGAGCTGTTAGGAGGGCTACCGCACCTCAGTGCCGGTACGGGGGTGGTGGTGAGAAATGACTAGAGTTGGGACATGTTTCGAAGGTAGAACCCACTGGATTTATCCGTGGATGTGGGGTGTGAGAGGAAACATGGATGATTAAGAGTATTTTGGGCCCAGGCAACTGAAACAATGGAGCTGCCTTCGACCGAGATGAGGAAGCCTTCGAGTAGAGCAGGTTTCAGATGAGGTGGTATTTAGAATCCAGTGTGGAGCATGTTAAGCTTCAGGTGCCTTTAAAATTCTTAGAAGTGGGGCGCCTGGGTGGCGCAGTCGTTAAGCGTCTGCCTTCGGCTCAGGGCGTGATCCCGGCGTTCTGGGATCGAGCCCCGCATCAGGCTCCTCCACTGTGAGCCTGCTTCTTCCTCTCCCACTCCCCCTGCCTGTGTTCCCTCTCTCTCTGGTTGTCTCTCTCTCTGTCAAATAAATAAATAAAATCTTTAAAAAAAAATAATGAAATACTATTTCACATCCACAAGGATGGCTACAATTAAAAAAAATTAGATAATAACAAGTGTTGGTGAGGATTTGGAGAAATTGGAATACTCATGCATTCCTGGCACAAACGTAAAATGGTTCAGCCACTTTGGAGAACAGTCTGACAGTTCCTCAAACAGGTAAACACAGAGTTACCATATGACCCAGTAATTACACTCCTCGGTATATATCCAAGAGAAATAAAAACATATGTCCACAAAAACTCGTACATGTCTATATATAGCAGCATTATTCATAACAGCCAAAAGGTAAAACATACTAAATGTCCATCAACTGATCAGGAAAAAAGCAAAATGTAGCGTGTCCATACAATAGAATATTCTTCGGCCATAAAATGGAGTGAAGTTCTGGCACATGCTACCACATGGATGAACCTTGAAAACCTTATGCTAGGTGAAATACGGCAGTCACAAAGGACCACATACTGGGGCGCCTGGGTGGCTCAGTCAGTTAAGCGTCTGCCTTCAGCTCAGGTCATTATCCAGGGTCCTGGGATGGAGCCCCACATTGGGCTCCCTGCTCAGTGGGGAGCCTGCTTCTCCCTCTGCCTGACGCTCTGCCTACTTGTACTCTGTCAAATAAATAATTTTTTTTTAATCTTAAAAAAAAAAGGGACCACATAGTATGTGATTCCATTTGTAGGAAACGTCCAGTATAGGCGAAGCTATAAATACAGAAAGTAGATGAGCAGTTGCTCAGGGCTGTGAGGAACGGGCAGACAGGGGAACAATAGCCAATGTGTATGGGGCTTCTCTCTGAGGTGATAAAAAGATTCTAAAATTAACTATGGTAATGGCTGCATATATCTGTGAATATACTCATAACCATTGAATTTTATGCTTTAAATGGGTTAATTATATGGTATGTGCATTTTATCTCAATAAAGCTGTCTTTAAAAAATTGATGGGTTAGACCAGGGGCCAGGCCAATGTTTTTCTGTAAAGGACCAGTAAAGGCAGTAAATATTTTAGGCTCGGTAGACCATACAGTCTCTGTTATAAGTACTCAGTTCTGCTCTTCTTGTGTGAAAACAGCCACCAACAATATGTAAATGAGTAAGAGTGGCTCTGTACCAATAAAACTTTGTATTTACGGAGGCTGAAATTTGAATTTATGGAAATTTCACATGCCACAAAACTCTCCTTTGCATTTTCCCCCCAACTATTTAAAAATGCGAAAGCTATTCTTAGTTTATAGACTGTACAAAAAACAGGAAAGGGGTCATATTTTGCCGACCCCTTGACTAAATGCACTTGCTCCTCCCTCTGGTACAGCTTCAAGTAAAGGAGTTCTCTCTCCCTTGCAATCGCCACAAACAAGAATCCACTTTGATTTCCCTCTCCGTCTTTCCCCCATACTACCATCCGTACGCGTGGCTTTCCAAGACTCTGGGACATGCAAATCCGGCCAAGCGCTTACTAGTAGGAAAACCTGGACTCCATTTCCAAAATAGAACACTTGGCAAAAGAGTTGAGGGCTCACCATGTGTTCCTTTTAAATGCCACTCACCTTTAGGCAGTGAGGGGACAAGGGAAAAGGCTTGGGAACAGAGAATATAAAAGAGTAAGACAGGGACACCTGGCTGGCTCAGTTGGCAAAGCATGCGACTCGATCTTGGGGTGGTGAATTCAAGCCCCACACTGGGCGAAGAGCTTACTTTAAAAAAAAAAAAAAAGCGTAAGACAAAGCATAAGACAAATTCGAGTTCCTCTTTACCAACCTTCCGGCTCCTAATCACATAAGAGAGAGAATTGAGGCTCATGTGTCAATGAGCAATACCAAATAACTGTCCTTAAGAACAAAATCTATTGGTGTGTCATAGTGCCACAAGAGAAGGCAGAGGGAGTAGTGAAGACATTAGGGGTTCTAGAAGACTTTATTAAGAGGCATGCATTTATTCGTTTGCCCAACCAGCCATTTAAATGAGCAACACTATGTGACATGTCCCGTTCTGGGATCCAAGAACACAGAGATTAATCAGGCATATTTAAAGCACCAAAGTAAGGGGCACCTGGGTGGCTCAGTTGGTTAAGCATCTGCCTTCAGCTCAAGTCATGATCCCAGAGCCCTGGGATCGAGTCCCACATCAGGCTCCCTGCTCAGCAGGGAGTCTGCTTCTCCCTCTCCAATTACCCCTCCCCCTGCTCATGCTCTCTCTCGCGCTCTCTCTCTCTCAAATAAATAAATAAATCACCAAGGTGAGACATACAGAGTCAGTCCTTGAAGGCAAGAACCACTATTATATGTGGAGGCTACGGCTGAATCTGTCCTCAATTCCAAGGACAGAGCCCAGAAACTCTCTCTCCAATCCTTCCAAACCCACACTGCCTCAGACCCCACTCCGAGCTAATCAGGGAGCTTGTTCACCCTCCAGGAGACACTGGGAGGCTTGTGAAGTGACACACAGGACAAATCTCGCAGATACAGCTCGAATCCCATCTCCGCCACTTACTCACAAGGTCACAGCAAGCCTGTAAGATGCAGACAACTCACGATGACGATGTGGAGAAACTGAGATCACGGAAGACACAGTCCCGCACAGTGTCAATATGTCAAAGATGCTTCATAAATGTTTGACTCTTTTGAATGCAGCTCCCTTGGCAGGAGGGCTCATACTGTGGAGAATGGGGTATCCTGAGGGAACCAGCGCCCGGCCTCTAGAAGTCCCAGAGACTTCTAATCTTAGCCCCTGCTCCTCAAGATGCCAGGTGGCTAGATGAAGGATGGCCGAGTCAGCGCCACACTGCTGAGCACACGCCCACCCGACCTACACCTGGGAGGGCCTGGCATTGCTGGGCACCGAGGGGAAAGAGAAGCAGCTGGAAAACAACACTACTAATGACATTTTCATGCAGCATTATGGGTCCCAAAGGATACTTACCATCCATAATCTTATTGGAGCCACAAAGCAGCCATCAAAGATATCTCTATCTTCTAAAGAATCTATTCCCTAGACCCCTCCCCACTTGATGTCTCCCAAACTTGCCGTACTGTTTGCCTACTGCCTGTGCTCATGAAGTTCCTCTCTCCTGGGGTGCTCCTCCTTCTTTTCATCAGTAAACCCTGCTCATCTTTTAAAAACCAAGTTCCAGTTTCACCCGCTCTGGAAAGCCTGACACCCCAGCAGTCAGAATGAGAGCCATCTCTGTTTACAATCCTTCTCGCTCGTCATCTTTGGGATAAAATCCAAGTTCCTCAGTATGGCAAGAATCTGGCTAATGCCTGTCATTCCCACCTCATCTCATCTCCACCCCCTCCCTCCCTGTCCCACTGTTACATTCTATGCTCAAGTTAAAAGAACCACTACCTTCACACATCACACTCACTCCTTCACTGGCTATCCCCTTCCCCAGGTTAACTCCTCTGAATCTCTCAAAATTCATCTCAGGCATCACCTCTTCTGGGTTGTGTTTCCTGGCATCCTAGGATAAGTGAAATTCTCCCCTTTTAAAATTCCAGGAAAAAAAAACCCAGAGGATAGGGTGCCAGTCTCTCATCACAACACCTATTAGGACTTGTATGTTCTTTTGCCTCACTAACTTGTGAGCTCCCTGTGGGCAGAAAATGTTGTCTTCATTATTAGTCTTTGCATATCCAGCATCCAGTACAGAGCAGACACAAAATGTGTTTGGAGAAGGAAGGAAGGAAGGAAGGAAGGAAGGAAGGAAGGAAGGAAGGAAGGATGGAAGGAAGGAAGGATGGAAGGGAGGGAGGAAGGGAGGAAGGGAGGAAAGGAGGGAGGAAGAGGGGGAAGA
>NW_024424008.1:6823151-6827232 GCF_017311325.1 Ursus maritimus
GGAGGGAGGGAGGAAGGAAGGAAGGAAGGAAGAGAGGAAGGAAGGGAGGGAGGGAGGAAAGGAGGGAGGGAGGGAGGAAGGAAGGAAGAGAGGAAGGAAGGGAGGAAGGGAGGAAGGGAGGAAGGAAGGAAGGAAGGAAGGAAGGAAGGAAGGAAGGAAGGGGAGTGGGGGAGAACGTAAGCACAAATAAGGGGAGGGTCACGAATCCTCATGTGGATCAGCCATTACGTGGGAAACCAATTGTTTCTAATGCCGTAAAGAACAACGAATGTGATGCACGAGCACGAACGTGCACAGACTTGCACAAATAAACACAAACACCTGTTAGGTCTGAAGGCAGGCAAGGCCTTGGGAGCCAGCCACCGACTCCTCCTTAGACGGGAAGATTCAGAAGCTTACAAGGGAAGCAGGGCTTTTCTCTCTCTCTCTGTGGGCTTGACCGTTTCTGGCCGCTAGACGAGCCACCCTTGCATTCCGCCTGCCACCCTGTCGGGTCCAGATCCAGCCTAGATGAACAGCATCTTTGGATTCCCGATTATACTCCTGCCTCTGTTCTCACCTTGCTGCCTAACCATCTGCTCTTAACTGTCTCTTTGACTCTTGACCTGGCTTACGGGCTTTCTCTCAACTCCTATGTCCTTGGCTCTGTGTTTCCCTCCTGCCTTCACTTCTTATCAAACAGATGTCTAAATACAGAAAGACATGCACAAATACAAAAAGGCATAAAAATGATGTATACACACATGCAAAGAAACAAACACAAGGCACATAAACACAGCTACACGTACAGAGACACAGAGAGAGAGAGAGAGAGAGAGAGAGAGAGGTCTTATAAGTCTACCTAATCCCTGTCATCAGCAGGATTGCAGTCCTGAACAGACAAAGCAGACTCACCAACAAAGAGGGGAGAAGGAAAACAACAGTTTGCATAGTGAGAAAGAATTTCCCTGTCTGTCAAAGCAAACCAACGCCTGGGTTTTTCTGGAAACACGAGCGGTCCCATCTGGGGGAGCTGCTGCTTCATCCCGTATCTGGCCAAGGCACTGGGACAGATTGCAAACTAGGCCTACTCCCTCTGATGTGTAGCTCAGCTTGTCTGGCCACTGGTCCCCTGCCCTGAGTGCCGGCTGACAAGGCGTCTTCTGCTCCACCAGCACATGTTACATGACCTCACCCTTACTCCTCTCTCAACTCCCACAGTCCTGTGCACACCACCATCACGGCCCTGAAAATGTGCTATTGTCACTGCCAGGTCACAGGTCTGCCTCTCTCGCTAGCCTGAAGGCTTAGCAAAGAGTATCTTATTCTCATCTCTACTTTGCAGATGAGGAAAAGTGAGGCTCCAAATTACTTGGCCTTACAGCTCTGCGTTGCAAAGTCTGGATTTGAATTCAGGTCAGCCTCCAAAGCTTATGCTTAGACTTTTAAAAAGGCAATGTCCAAATAATTTATTCTAAGAAACTCACAAGAGTTTGGGCTGAAGGCATGAGCAAGGCTACAGAATTTGAGCTCAGTGGGCATTGGGAGGTGAATGCTGCAGCCACCCTATAATTAAGTATTTACAAGAAAAAATGGAGACAGGTCATTTCCTTGGCCTAAGGAGCAAGTTTCACCTGAAGAATGATGTCATTCATGGTATCACTCATCTCTGTTCTGTCCAAAAGGCCTGAGCAGACTTCAATCTGTGCTTTGCCTAAATTAGGGCAGGGGGTCAGAATGTTCTACAAGGCAGGAGATAAGATGGTGATTGCACCAGGAGACTGGCAGGAAGCTAGAAGGCAAAAAACCAGAGAGAGACCTCCAAACTGTAACAATCCTTCAGGTCAAAGAATTATTGCAGCAACAGAAATGTGCACATCGAAACCTATGCTGAGGTTATCTGAAAAACTGTTTGCAATTGTTTCTTTTCTGCCCTATTTTTGCATATAGTAAACTGAAGGGGGGGGGAGGCAAAAGCTCCAGGCTGTCAAAGCTGTTCAAAGAGGAAGGAAGGGAATCTATGTTCAGGATTGGGTCCAGGGACCAAGGGGAGAGCTCTGCTTCCCATGGGCCAGCATGGCAGCCGCAGTGGGAATCAGGGGGAGGCCCTGAGCACAAGGTGAATCCAGGAAAAATAAAACCAGGGTTACTTAGCCAGCTGCCTCTGACATCTCCCCTCCTGGCGCTCCGTATAGTAAGTGCCAAGAATTGGATTCAGGTTCCTGGTATGTGGGCGAGAGGGAATTACCACCTGCGTTCTCCCATAAGTTTCTTGCCATCTTAGCTTTCCCATAAGTGGCAGCTATAAAAAAGAAGAAAGGAAGGAAGGAAGGAAGGAAGGAAGGAAGGAAGGAAGGAAGGAAGGAAGGAAGGAAGGAAAAGAGGAAGGAAGGGTGGGAGGGAGGGAGGGGGGCACCGAAGGAAAGAAAAAGAGGAAGGATTCTTCCAAAGAGAATGCCCCAGGGCTCTTCAGTCTGGTGTCCTCAAAAACCATCTATACCCACCCAGAAACAGGCAACCTAGCTCTCAGTTAGCTAAGCAAGGATCTCTGCTTCCAGATATCGTGGTACTTCAGACTTGGAAGCACCCCTGCATATCTGTCAAAGTTAGGAGTGGGGCAAATGGAGATAGAACTCCGCATGGTTTTCAACGTGGTTTTTTTTTTTTTTAAGATTTTATTTATTTATTCGACAGAAAGAGAGAGAGATCACAAGTAGGCAGAGAGGTAGGCAGAGGGAGAGAGAGAAGCAGGCTCCCCGCTGAGCAAGGAGCCTGATGAGGGACTCGATCCCAGGACCCTGGGATCATGACCTGAGCCGAAGACAGACGCTTAACTGACTGAGCCACCCAGGCGCCCCTCAAAGCATGTGCTATAGAGCCCTATGGGTTCCTGTGGGTTGGGCTACAGCAAGACAAGTGGGAGGTGACCGCTACACCAACCAGTGTTGTAGTGACACTTTTTATTTTTTTTAACATCTTTATTCGGATACAACTTACATACCAATTTAGTGTACAACTCAAGAGTTTTTAGCATTTTCAGAAGTGTGCAACCATCACCACAAGTTTAGAACATTTTCATCAGCCTTATGCAGATGTGAGTTGCAATAACCCCCAAAACGGATAGCTATGAGCTAATTCAGTCTGTTCCTTATTGGTTATATGGGAAAATCAATGCCTATCCCACAGGTTTCTTGTACAGATTCCGAGTGAGAGTGTACGGGAGCAGTGGCAGGGACAGAGGACACGGCAGTACCACTGTGAACAGAACCACAGGCCGGGCACTGTCTACACAGGATTTCATTTCGTCTTTGCTAGGATCCTTCAAGGCAGAGACTACTGCCCCCATTTGACCATGAGGAAATGAAAGCTCGCAGAGATGTAAAAAACCTTCCAAGGTCATACAACTAACAGTTGGTGAAAATACACCTAAGACCCTCATTTTTCTTGCTCCAAAACCTGTGCATACTTTTGTGCAGTACACGGCCTTTCAGAATTCTTTTATTTTTTTTTTCTTTTCTTCACCTCCGCCCTCCTTCTACATGGGTTTCTCTAAATCTTTCCTATTATTTTAACGACAGTGATTTTACCACCATCCAGATTCTGTGTGTGACTCCCACATAGGGTAGAGGGCTAGGGAGGAAGTCACAGAGGTCAGACATACACATTGTACACTAAGGAAGCACGGTCATATCTGGATCCTAGACCCCAGCACTCCTAGACACGGCCCACCCCTGACTCAGCCACCATCCTGGCGGGAACTCACAAAATCCAAAGCACCCTGTCCCCACACTGCTGGCCAGCCAACCTCGTACTCTCACTCTGCCCTAAGCAAACAATGTAAGGGGCACTTAGGGATAAGATAGGATCATCGCTTTCAAATCAAATTTCAAAAAAACTTAACTTATCACCTTTCTGTGTAAGGCCCTGCACTGTACTATGGGAGAAACAGTGATGAATAAGATCTGATTCCTGGCCCTGGAGGCGCTCAGAGTCTAACAGGACAGACAACTAATTACAATACAGAGCAGAGCAATATGCCAAATGAGAGATCCATGCCAAGTACTCTGGAGCACGGAAGAGGAAAAATCACTTCCCACTGTAG
>NW_024424008.1:6827238-6887304 GCF_017311325.1 Ursus maritimus
AACAAGATTTCTAGGAGAAAACATTTAATCTAGGCCAGCAGTTCTTAAACAGGGAGAGTTTTTTTCTTTTTCCTTTTAAGACTTTATTTATTATTTATTTGAGAGAGAGAGAGCATGAGGATGAGGGGGGAGGAGGGGCAGAGGGGGAGGGAGAAGCAGACTCCCCATTGAGCAGGGAGCCTGATGTGGGGGTTGATCCCAGGACCCTGAGTTCATGACCTGAGCTGAAGGCAGACGCTTAACCGACTGAGCACCCAGGCGCCCCAGACAGGGGTACTTGTATTCCCCAGGGCAACTGACAATTGGCAATAGAGACATTCTGGTTGTCACAACTTTGGAGGAAAGGGGTGATGGTGGAGGTCTGCTACCCATATCCAGTGTACAGAGGTTAGGGACGCTGCTAACATCCTACAATGTACAAGATAGCTCCCCACAACAAAGAATCATCTAGCCCAAAATGTCACTAATGCTGAGGCTGAGACACCCTGATCTAGGCCTTTGTGGACAAGTGGAATTTTTACAGGCTAATGGGAGGCAGAGAGATGCTGAGATGAACATTTATCTAAAGCAAAGGCACAGTGATGGGATATAAAGAACGTGTTTGAGATGGTTGTAGCATAAAGTAAGGGAATGAAGTGTAATGTCAACCAGTCAGGAAAGCTAAAAGCAGACTGTGGGAGCACTGAAGGGCAGGTTAGAGTTTAGATTAATTTAGTAAGTAAAGGCAGGCCACTCTTACAGTTTCATCACCTCTCAAACACAGTTAGTAACCCCTAGTTCAGAGTGGTTGAGCATTAAATGAAACTGTGTATGCAATCAGCTAGAACAGGGCTTGGCACAAGGTAGCCATGCTCCTTTTCCACTGCACTCGCCCTACAGGGCAGAAGTAATGATCAGAGTTGTGCTTTA
Source organism: Ursus maritimus (assembly GCF_017311325.1). Taxonomy (NCBI): domain Eukaryota; kingdom Metazoa; phylum Chordata; class Mammalia; order Carnivora; family Ursidae; genus Ursus; species Ursus maritimus. The sequence goes on from NW_024424008.1 coordinate 6,828,148, forward strand.
GTAATTCCAGTAATAGCACAAAAAGACAAACGTACAGGCAAGATAATATAATCAAAATCATTAGGACACAAAGCAAGACATTCTAATTTCGTGCTAAACTGAGTTGCTTTGGACTGTGTACTCTGGGAGTTAGTCCTGGGATGAAAGAGAGATCGGTGGGGGTAGGAAAGTCAGGGAAAGTTCATGAGAAGTGAGTCCGGAGCATTCCTGAAGATACCTGAGACGGATACGGACAGGGCCATGAGCTGAAGTGGGGGCAGAAGAAGTTAATCCCAGCTAGGCAGAACTAGCTGAGCAAAGAAAGGGCATTGCAGCAAGCGTGGAATGAGTCTGAGATGATGAGGGCCAGGGCCAGGGCCAGACCAGAGCGGTAGGAGGTACGTCCAGACAGTCTTAAGAAAGACTACGGCCAGATCTGAAGGGATGGAGTGCTTGGCACAGGAAGTCAGGTGGAATCCGAAAAGAAAATCACGCAGGACACAGGAAACCAAAATGCGACTTGGGAAGATCATGGGCAGTGTGTACAACGCGGCTGGTCTAGAGGGGAAACTAGAGGCAAAGAAAGACTGAGAGGTGTCCACAGCTGTCTGGATATACGGAAATAAGCCCAAAGCCTGAGGAGGGAAAGCAATTCCTAGTAACCATGTTAGTACTTCTGGGCATAACTCACCCGCATCTAAATTAGCAACTTCCCTACATACCACCTCCTATCAAGCCCAACTCCTGCGGCCTCTAGACTTTCCAAGTGGGGCTGCTCCTCTCAAGGTTTAGTTCCCGCAGCCCCGATTCCACTTGGTGCCAGATTCCAACCTTCCCCAGTCCACACGGCTCCCCAGGACCCAGCGGGCCCCGCTGGGGGGACAATGCAAAAGGGAGAAAGCAAGTCAACTTCTACCCCACTAAGTCAAAACAGATCTGACGACAGTGTTATAGTATGGCTTTGTTGCTCAGAAATCCTCTAGCCTTCCAGGTGGGTGGGGGGAAAGGAGAAGTTCTCACCTAGACCTTTTTTGAAGCACACAGGCAGGGGCCGGAGGCTAGGGGAGCGGCCCTGCTCTGTCATGCCTCACCCCGTTCCGGTGGGCCACTCAGGGCGGAGAGAACTACCTCCTGCCCACGCCGGCCCTGGTCAAGTCAGCCACGCTGGGGGCAGGGGGGTGGCTCCCAGGGTTGAATGCTGTGAGGCCGTGGGATGATGCGAAAGCTGATTTGGAATTCTTGCTATATAGGTCAGCCCTCACTATCTGTACCATCGCCATGAGGGAGGAAGAAACACGGATTTAGCACCTATCCTGCACCAGTCATTTGCATACATTCAATTCTTACGACAACCCTCCAAAGAATTACCCTCCTCAAACAGCTGAATAAATTGAGGCTCGGAGAGGTGAAGTTACTCGCCTATTTGTCACACAGTAAGTGCAAAGGCAAGTTTTGAACACAGGCCTCTCTGCATCAAAATGTATGCTCTTTCTGATGAAAACAATAACGACAACAATAAGAGCAAAAACTAACCATTACTGAGCCTTTTCCACACCCCAGGCCTTGTCCTGAGGGCTCTCTATGCATTATTCCTTTTAAGCTTTGCAACAACTCCATGAGACACCTACTATTATCACCTCTAACAAAGAAACCGAGGCTGCACGAGATTCAAGAACTTCTCCAAGCTTCCACGGCTGCTCCAGGCAGAGCCAGGCTTAGACTGAGGTCCGTGTCACTCCAGAGCACCACCTCTCAACCCCGTGCTACGCTCCTACACCACACACCGCAGACACTAACAAAAGCAGAAGTTGATTTTGCAGCTTCCTGGGCTCCTACCGCTACCTACCCATCCCCACCCCCACCCCCCAAAATGTGTGGTCATGCCCGTGCTCAAGCCTCCCTCCTCAGCCAGATACCATGCTGCTCCAGGGAGATTAGTCAGTCTTTGCACACAGTGATTAAGCCCCTAGGCTGCGCATTGGGGAAACAGAGGCAAACAAACCAAATAAGGTCAGTCCCTGCCCTGAAGAGTCTCGTGACCTGTGAGAGAAACACATCAGTGAGGCAAACATTAAAATACAGCTGTCAGATGCAGGTAGCTTTTCCGGAAATATAGAAGAAACAGGAAGGGGAAAAGAGCTAGCACTCGCTGAGCTTGAACTGTGTGTCCGGTACCATGCTGCCAACTTTTCTCTTAACTAATCTATGATGAAATTAACTCTTGGCGGGGATATCGCTCTATGAGTTTTGACACATACTTAGACTCTTGTAACTGTCTCACAACCCAGACACAGGAAAATTCTATTACTGCCCAAATTCCTTCTTCTGTCCCTTGGTAATCAAACCCTCCCCACACGCCTAACCCCTAGTAACCACTGACCTAGCTTCCAACCCTACACTCTTGCCCTTCTCAGAATGTCACGTGGATGGAATCACAGAGCAGTAACTTCTCGAGTCTGGTTTCTTTCACTCGGTATCAGGCCTTTGTCATTCATCGGTGCTGCGAACATCAGTAGCTCGTTCTCCATAGTCTGTTTATCCACTCACACGCTGAAGGACATTTGATTTGCGCCCAGTTTTTGGCGACTGTGAATAAAGCTACTATAAACGTTATGTACAAGTTCTAGTGTGAATATAAATTTTCCTTTATCTATCTATTTATTTATTTCATTTATCTATCATTTCAATTAGATAAATAGATTTATAATCAATAGATTTAATATCAACTTAAAATCAATAAATAGATTTATAATCAATTATAAATAGATAAATTTTCATTTATCTATTTATTTATTTATTTCATTTATCTATCATTTATCTATCTTAGGTCTAGGTAAACACCTAGAAGCAGAATTGCTGGGACACGTAGTAAATCATGTTTAACTTTCTAAGAAGCTCTATAAGCAAAAGTTCTAGCAGCTCTTCCTCCACACCTGGCATTTGGTGGTGTCCATTTTTTAATTTTAGCCATTCTGATAGATGTGTAGTGGTATCTCGCTGTGGTTTTAATTTGTACTTCCCTAATGGCTAGTGATATTGAGTATCTTTTCATACATTTCTTTGTCATCCATATAATTTCTTTGATGAAGCGTCTGTTCAAATCTTTTCCCATTCTTTATCGAGTTGCTTGGTTTCTGTTGTTGAGTTTTGGGAGTTATTTGTGCTGGGAACTTTTTTTTAAGATTTATTTATTTTTATTTTAGAGAGAGAGAGTGCACACAGGCTGGGAGAGGGGCAGAGGAAGAGGAAAAGAATCTCAAGCAGACTCCCCGCTGACCGTGGAACCCAACACAGGACTCGATCCCAGGAGCCTGAGATCATGACCTGAGCCGAAATCAAGAGTCAGATGCCTAACGCACTGAGCCACCCAGGCACCCCTCTGCCAGAAACTTTTAACAGCACTTTTCTGACTGAATTCTGACAATAACCCTGAAAGGGTAGGAATCATTAACCATCATCTTACCTAAAAAAACTAAAGGGGAAGTCACTAAACTACTATAATCACAGTTCGTCTTATTTTCAGAATTGACTCATCATTTAATCACCTGTGACATACAGACCACTAGAATGCAAGCTTCATAAAAGCTGAAATCTTACCTGTTTTGTTTGCTGTAGAACACACAGCCCTGCAATGGTGCCTGGCACATAACAGGTATTCAATAAAAACCTGTTTAATGGCTGGGTAAAGGCCCTTGATTTCCCACGTAGGCTCCAGAGAAGAAAATAACACTGCTCTCAACGTGTCAGGGCCAGTCGAAGGGACAGTGGGTGTAGACAGCCTCTCTCGGTCCACCTGAGACTGTCCAGACAACCTGACAGGACCATCCCACTGCAGTAAATCCTTTACCCACAGGCAGCGCTCCCACCAGAGGTCTCAGTGGAACACAGGCCACGAATTTCCACACCGGTGGGGCTGGTTGAACCCTCCCAGCCTTGCAAGAAGGGCGCCATCGCCAACAGTGCCATCTTGTTCGTGTGAGGGGCCCGCAGTCCCCAAGCTCTGCCAGCTCAGGCAGAAGCAAGCAAAGACAGTACCTGAGCTGCCACACCGGCTGCCCCACGCGCAATGACGATACACGGTCTATAGAACGCCTGCTGAGTCTCAGCTTGCTGTCAGTCTACTGTCATAGCTCACAGCAGAGTGAAGACAGCAGTTAGAAATGGGGATGATCAAAGGAGAGACAGGGAAATCATAAGAAGAAGTCACAACAATGCATATAGGAATCTAGGTACTGGGGTAATCGTATAAGAGGCCCCGAAGACATGCTTTGAATATTCCAAATAAAGTCACCACTCTGTTAACAATAATCTGTAAAAAGAAAGACTTCATTCAAAAATGGCTACAATTTTAAAAGATCTAGAATAAGGCTATAGTTCAGTTATCTGAAAAACTTACTGATACGAGGCTGAATAAATGAGGCCTTATAGGGTATCCCTTCAGACCTGCGCAAAGATCCTTGGGGAATCAGCAGTGCTTTTTAAGTGGTCCTGAAAAGCTCAGGTCCCTCATGGCCAGCACAAGCAGGGTTTCATCTCTCACGTCTCAGTGCCCATCAGCCAACATTCTAAGCTCTGAGCGGTCCACCCAACGCTCTAGTTAGAACCTGACCTCCATGGTTGTCTCGTATGTTTAGACTGACTTAAGCACACACACTTTGCTACCATTACTTTCTCTTTCAAAGACAGTTGCTTGTGACGGATCATGAAAACCCAGACTGGCAGGCCCCCCTCACCACCAGAGGCCTGAATTGTAGGGAGAGCAGCTGAAGCCAAGGCAAGGCAGAAGCTATACTGAAAAAGAACAGCTCACCACTGGCACAGAGAAGAGCAGGGTGACAGCTTTTGTGTTATTTTAGAACAGTTTGTGCTGATGAGCTTTTTGTTGTGGTAACATTCCTCTAAAAAGAACATTTTCTTCCTCCCCTCATTGACAAAGCAATCAGCAGAAAGTGAAAAAAGAAGGAAGAGCGGATGACAAAGATACCCAGGAATTTGTGGATCTTGGATCACATCACCTTCTTAACTGGTGTGCCATCCATCCCCTAGTCCTGTGGCCAGGCCCCCGGAGAGAGATCAGGAAACCTCTAGGCCTCATCTGCCTCCAGGAACACGGTTCTATTCTCAGCACAGGCAAATAAAATTTGGGTCCTTTGAGGGCCAGTGCCACTTCTAGATGCAACCCAAAGTTCAGATACGTTATCATGGCTGCTGTCCTTGCTCAAGGACCTACAGTTGCCAGGTTCGACAAGTAGACATCTCTCAGCCAGGCTGCCTGGGCCCCCACTTTCCTTTCCAGGTTTTTGTCCTGCAGTCTTCCACCACAGTCGCTCTGTCCAACCAAACCCACCCATCACGCTCTTACTACCTCCACATCTGTGTTCACACGGGCTCCCTACTTACTACTCAGGCCGCCCCACTCCTTCCACTCCACCCGAATGTCTACTTTTGCTCCAGGAAGTCTATTTTTGTCCTCTTATAAATTCCTCCGACATTATCTAATTCAACTGAACACAAGGATCCCCTCTGCTAACCAATCGGTGGAGTGCTGTATCCTACCTGCCCATCTTCAGTGACGGGCGTTCACTACATAACCTACCAAGGAAGCCTCTTCTATGACAAGATGGTGCTGTTAGATGACTCTTTATTCTAAAAGATTATGCCCATCTCTTACTTTTCCCACGTTGGTCCTGGTTCTGCTCTTAGAGAGAGAAATAGCACACCAGTACTTAACAGCATGAGCTTTGAAATCAGATCTGTGCTCATACACAGTGTGTCCTTGAACAAGTCTTTCCAAGGCTCCAGTCCTTGACAATAATACCAACTTCAAAAGGCTGTTAAGAAAGGTAAAGGAGTTAATTATGAAGAGCTTAACACTGTGCTGGGCACAGAATAAGAATTCAATAAATGCTAGCTAGTGCTGCGGTTTTCATCACCTGCACCATCATTATCTAAATCTGACTCCTCCACTCCTAATGTATTTGAAGATAGAAATTTAATCAGCCGAATATTTTCTTTTCCAGACTAACATTTCTCCACTAAACTGTAAATGATATGGGGACAGATGTGTGTGTCCTCTTCACTGCCACAGCCCCGTGTCTACAACAGGGCCTGGCACAGACGTAATACTTACAAATCTTAAATTCTATTGAATGTCTCCATTTCATAGTTTCCATGCCCTTCATCGTTCATGTCACTCCTTTCCGTATAGGCTCTCACTGTTCCAAAAGCTTCTGAAAATGTGAGATCCAAAACTGAACTCAAAACTTAAAAGGTGGGCTGGCGAGCAGGGTGATGAGACTCAGCTGACCTCTCCCTCGTGACATACACCATATCACTATTAAATATTTGGCATAACTTGGCAGCTTCGCCAACCTGCTGGCTCGTGTCGAGCCTGAAATCAAATGAAACCTTTACATCTTTTCACACATGATGACTCCGTGCTCTGGGCTCTGTGGAGCTGGAAGTGTAGTAATGCCAAAAGGTGAGACAATAACAGAGCTTTTTCCATCTAGAGATTCCTCTCGCTCCGACTAGCTGGACCACTCAACTGGCTCCCAGCAACTGCAGCCTGGAATTCAGAATGAGCTTTCTAGGAACATGTGTTTCTTCCTCCCAAACAGAGTGTAGACTCCCGGAGGGCAAGATAATGACAGCCTTGACTTCTCCCTTACACACCGACACAGGGCTGAGCACACAGGAAGTACAGACAGATGTCCTCCGTCTGCAGCAGGATTACAGTAAGGCCTCAGGGCAACTGTAGAGACCAACCTCGGGGCTCCCTGTCCCTGTCAAACAGCACAGCTCAGTCAGTGTTCTGCTTCTAGCTGGCAGGCAGATGGGAGCCAGTCCAGGCATAGACACAGACATCAGGCCCGCACTCGGGCAGGCTGAATCCTACACGGCTGTTCTGCTGAGAATCACCTCCCTTGACAGGGAGGAGCTCCTGGAGAACAAGCCAACATCAAGAACACCTCTCCCCGGGGAAGAGCGTCTAGACAGCTTTCAGGGACTGTCCACACAGGAAGAGAAGAGAGCCACGGCAGGCTGAGAGAGCTCACCTCATCGCTTTCTTCCACATCCACATCGCCATTGGCATCATCGTCCATCAGCTTGTGGATGCTGCGGACTGCATCAAAGCTGAGCTTCTCGTCCTCGCTGTGGCACAGGGGCTTGTCGATCCGGCAAAACTCTGTACAGGAAAAGCAAGAGACAACCTTACTGTGGGCCGTGACCGGCCTCTACTACCCACCTGTCTCAGGGTCCTCGGCTTCCAGCAACTAAGTCCTTACGTAGCCACTTCACGGGCTACTTGTACAGTGAGAAAAGTGCTTCATCCAGTCTTCAGCTCTCTCCCCAAGGACGTGCTAAGGTCCCCCATTTAGGCACAATGCTTTATTATCCCAACTGTTCCCTGGCAGGGAAGCCAAGCACAAGACTGGGGATACACGGGGACCTAGACGAAGAACGTGAATACTTAACCCACAAGGAAAAATACACAAATGAGAGAGAATACAAGTAGCCAACGAACGCAGGGAAAGAAGTTTAGCCTTACTAGAAAGTGAAGAAATACATATTCCAGCGAAATACCACTTTTAGTCGATAAATAAACGTGCATTAATAATCTTTCTAGAAACAGAAACACAGCCCGTTCACTAGTGCCAAAATAATATGCAGTCTTCCTTCTCGTTCACTTTGTCACTGCTGGGAGTAGCGGAGTGCTGGCCACGGGCGAGCTGCAGAAAGCCTGCCCGTGTTGAGCCTGCCCGCAGAGAGTTACAGTCAGCAACAGCTATCAGGCAGCCAAGGTCCTAAGCACACCAGCTACAGCAGAGCGGGAGGCCCGCAGGACAGCTTCCTCCACCACCGACAAACAGTCATGTAGCACCAAAAGCAACACAAGAGCCAAGGCCACCTAATCCTCTCTTAGAACCCCGGGAAACACTCTGCACCCAGCAGAAAGAGCCTGGCCTCTCGTCTCAGCTCCACCGTGTGACCCTAGGGAGGCCACTTCCCTTCTCCAGGCCTCAAGCTCGCTATCTGAAAAAGACATTGGAAGTAAAGTTTCTAGTATGCCTTCCAATTCTTAGAGTCGAAAATTCCTCTTTCCCTTTGGCCCTGATCTTGATAACTTCTCTCCAGCAAAAACTCTCAGATCACTCCCAAAGAAGAAGCACTCACAGAAGAGAAAGCAAGGACAGGGTAAAGAGGCTGCTGCCGTGAAGCCTTCTAGAAGGCACTGATCAGAGACCTGAAACACTCCAATCCATTTAATCATTTTCCTGTAGACAGAGACAGGACAGGACGAGTCACCTCTCTCTCACTGGCTAGTTGCTCAAATCCTTTTCAAAATGAGGGAGGGCTATAAATGTTAAATATGGAAAATGTCCCAGATGTGACGCAGTAAAAACATGTTGGATATTGGAGCTCACAGATGCTAACTGATGTGCTCAAAGTCAAAGACAGTGGAAGGGCCGCAGAGAGAGCCCAGGTCTATTGACTCCCAGGCCCGCACTTCACCTGACTGCCATTACGCCAAGGCGAACAGACACTTTAAGTTGGCTTCATCTTCTGGAAGTCACAGATGGTAAGAAGTACCCTGAAGAAACGGCTTTATAGAAGACAAAAAGTAAGACAAATAGTATACATGCCAAAGAAATATCTCCATATAACCTTATATTCTTCTACATTTGTCCTACAAGTTGGAGTGGAGAGTGCAGGGTGGGGTGAAGCGGTGGTGGGTACTGAGAAAGAGCAGAATGCAGCCAAAGATTAAGGCATTGTTTCTCAACTTCCTCACCAACAAGAGCTCTTGGCATGACTGTTTCGTTTATCGACTCCTATCCATGAACTACCTACCCAAAAAGAATTGCAGTAAGTACTGACCGGTTCACAGATGGGAGCGAACGGCACTGGGATTAGCATTGCCAACATAACACTTTCCTGCCCTTATTCCTGCTTTTGTGCTCATCAAAGGCAAATATAACTGCCTATCAGAACAAGAAAATAAAATTTTTAATTGCCTATCAGAGATTTTTTTTTTTTAAGATTTTATTTATTTATTTGACAGAGGTAGAGACAGCCAGCGAGAGAGGGAACACAAGCAGGGGGAGTGGGAGAGGAAGAAGCAGGCTCCTAGCGGAGGAGCCTGATGTGGGGCTCGATCCCGGAACGCCGGGATCACGCCCTGAGCCGAAGGCAGACGCTTTAACCGCTGTGCCACCCAGGCGCCCCATGCCTATCAGAGATTTTTGATCAGCATATGATGTGCCCATTTAAATAACATTTACTGAGTGTTCTTTATATGTCAGGCTCTGTAATCAGCACGGGGCATAAAGAGATGAGTCAGATCTCACCCCTGCTCTCAAGGAACTTAGTTATAAAAGTAGAGAGAGAGGCGATTAAAACACTATGTGCTAATAAGTACCATGATAGAAAGAATCAGGATTATCCCAGGGATCAGCAAACGTTTTCTGTAAAAGGCCAGACAGTAAACAATTTAGGATTTATGAACCATATAGCCTCTGTTACAACTACTTCACTCTATCATAGAGCACAAAAGTAGCCACAGACAAAACATAAGTGCATGAGCTTAGCTGTGTCCCAACGAAACTTGATTCACAAAAACAGGTGGTGGGCTGAATTTGACCCCTGGGCCAGAGTTTGCTGACCCTATTCTAGAAAACCATAGATACACACCTGAACTACATCAGGTTGACAGATTTTTGACCCAAAGCAAAGAAATCCAATCTTCTCATTAGCCTGTATCTACACACAGGTTTATCATAAGTAAAGCACAACTTCTTTTTTTTTTAAGTTTTATTTATTTAAGTAATCTCTACACCCAACGTGGGGCTCCAATTCACAACCTGAGATCAGGAGTCTCATGCTCTTCCAACTGAGCCAGCCAGGTGCCCCAAAGCATAACTTCTAATAAGCTTTTTTAAAATGCTGAACTAGTTTACTGAGCTCTAGGGATGGGGCATCTCCAGGCTGGGCACCATTGGCCTAAGGTCAGCCAGCCCCTTTCCCAAAGGCCTATGGCAGGTCCAAGAAATTTGGGCTTCAAACACTAGGCTCTGGTTTGTAACCTGATCAGACACACAGGTGACCTTTGCTGCTGGCATCATCTGGCATAGAGAAGGATTAAAGGGACTGAGGATAAAGGAGTACAAAATCTTGATGTCCCATAAGGCCATAGAATCCTGTCCAGAAAAACCATGTTAGCCAAAATTCGCAAATGACTCCTGCTACCAAGCATTTCCTAGGCCGTCTCTCTCTCCTTCCTGAGACCTTTCTCTCGTCTCTTATACATTCCAATCTGGCAAGGTTTCCCACAGCCATCTGGGAATACCTTAGAAGATCCCACCAGTTAGCAACGCATTACTAGTAAGAGCCCTGGACTTAGAGCCAGAACACGTATGTCAAAATCCCAGCTCCATCAGTTACAACTATGTGATGTTGGACAAGTTGTGTAACTTCTCTGAGCTTCCAATATCTCTTTCGTAAAATGAGGATGATTACATCTGCTTACAGGGTTTTCGTGAAAATTAAGACCACATTTATTCAAGCACCTAGCACAGGGCATGCATAAAGCTGACAATCAATACTTTGTAGTTTCCTTCTTTCCTCCCAGAGCAACAAGTGAACAGCTCTCACCCTCTGCCAACCAGCTACTCTCCCTATCAGATTACGAAGAATAAAATATAGGACATACAGTGCAATCGGATCGATCAGCACACATTCTAGATGAGCTGGCAAGCGATGATGGCAATAGTCTATATTCCCACAACATTTATGTCTGTTTTGCTGATAACATTTATCATACTGTGTTGCAGTTCTGTTTGTCTTCCCCACCAGACTGTGATTTCCAGAAGGGCTTGGGACCGTGCCCCAGCCCCAAGCAAAAGCCAGGTTCTTGATAGATGCTCAGTAAATGTTTTTTGAATGAATAATTAAATACCAACTAGCAATTATGAGTAGAATTTCTCTAGGCAGAAAAGACAATTTTAAGTAAAAAGAATAGTACAGGACCAGGTTTTAAATTGTTTGATCTCAGGGCCCCTGTATACACTTCAAAATTGAAAATCCCCAAACTGATATTTACCATATTAGAAATTAAAATACAAATTCTAATAGCAATTAATTCCTTTTAGACCAATAATTCTCCAAACATTAATATAAGTAAGATTTTTTATGAAAACTAATTGTTTTCTGGAAAAAATGTTTTCTGAGAAGAGTGGGATTCTTTTACATTTTTGCAAATCTCTTTAATATCTGGCTTAATGGAAGACGACTGCAGTCTTACATCTATTTCCACATTCAATGTGTAGTTGGAAAAGACGGGTATTTTAGTAACCTTTCAGATAACTGTGAACATTCTTCTCTAATATTACATCAAAACTTAACAAGTGGTAGGTTTATTACAGATTAGTTGCAATGTGAAATTTGAAACTATCTGGATGAACTTTTTGTACTCTATTACATTAAAATCTATTGCTCTATCTTGCATTTTGAATGATCTTTTATCCAGGTGTGATTTTGTAACATGATGCACTGGTCACATGAAAACTAGTGATTCATTGAGTTAGGCAGAGTTTCCAAATTTGACCCATTTCATCTATACAATATCAAAATAATCAGTTATTAGTATCACCACTAATCTCATCAGAAAAGTTTATTTATTTATTTATTTATTTGAGAAAGAGAGAGCTTGAGAGAGCTCAAGCAGTGGGGGGGGGGGGCAGGGAGAGAGAATCTCAAGCAGACTCTGTGCTAAGCATGGAGCCTGATGGGGGGCTTGATCTCACAACCCTGAGATCATGACCTGGTCCGAAATCAGGAGTCAGACACCCAACCAACTGAGCCACCCAGGCACGCTTATATTTTTAAAGTAGCCTCCACGCCAAGCATGGAGCCCAACACAGGGCTTGAACTCACGTCCCCGAGATCAAGACCTGAGCTGAGATCAAGAGTTGGACCCTTAACCAACTGAGCCACTGAGGTGCCCCCGTCAGAAAAGCTTTCAATCTGGGAAGCTGTCAAGCTCACGGTGGCAGATACAAGTTTTTCACAATTCTAAGTTTTAAAGAAAAGCTAGAATTTTATCATTGGCAACAAATACTACCAGTTGTTTTCCTCTAAGTAGGAGACTCACCTCACTCATTTTCAAGAAAATATCTGCTAAATAATTAGCCTGAGTAACTACAGTTTATCTGTCAGTTTTTCTTTCAGGTAAAAATAGTGTTCCCTGGGGCGCCTGGGTGGCTCAGTCAGTTGAGCGTCTGCCTTTGGCTCAGGTCATGATCCTGGGGTTCTGGGCTCCAGCCCCGTGTTGGGCTCCCTGCTCAATGGGAAGCCTGCTTCTCCCTCTCCCTCTGCCTGCCGCTCCCCCTGCTTGTGCTCTCTGTCAAATGAATAAGTAAAATCTTAAAAATATATATATATAGTGTTCCCTGAAGAAAGGAGGTAGTTCAACTTGCAACTCGATGGCACAAACACCTTCTTGAAAAAAACATCAAACTTCTACCTGCAGCAAAAGTGCTTTATGCACACTTCCTGTTTCATCCCACAGAATACTAAAGAGACATGTATTCGTGGGATACAATTTAATAGAATTCATACATTTTTACTTCTATATTTTCTTTAAAAATGTTTTTTTTAAACAGAGCACCTGGATGTGAGGAAAAGTGACCACCAGCACAGTTTTTTGCCACTGCTTTGACTCCTGATAAGGAACCAAGAGTTTTACGTAATTGCTTTCGTGCCATCAGTGCAAATATAGACACAGTGGAAAAAAGCAAGTAACATCTCAGCATTATTATTAAAATGTCTTTGACCTTTTGGACCCTTGAAAAGATCTTGGTGACCCCCAATGGTCTGCAGACCACACTTTGTCAATCACCGGCAGGCAAAACCACAGTCTTTCCCTCATGTCCAGGTCTCCTCTCCTTTCTCCAGGCAGAGCTAATCGTTGACTGCTCTATGCTCCAAAGCACTTCATCCGTAACTCTGTTATATCCATTCTCATGCTCTGAGTTGTTCGCATGCCACATCCAGAAAAGGGCAAGCACTGGTTTGACTCTCCCCCCAGGGCCTACTACAGCATCATCACTAACACCCACTGTCAAGCAGGAAACCATAAACGCTGGCCGAATGAATGAAGCGTGCATGAATGGATTCCCAACAAACCCTATCTCCCCCAAAGACAAGAGAATGCCTGAGTACAAATGACCAATTCCCCCACGAACATCCACCATCCCCCTGATGCCTCTTCTCTTCCAGCCAGTTTCTCATCACTAAACAGTAATCCAAACCCCTGAGACCGAGTACCTGCAGACATGCAAAGCAGAGTCCCCGCAGCTGAGCCTGACAATGGATCGTCTGGTGTGAGAAACAAGCCCAAGGGGAAAGAAGTCAGAGAAACAGCACTCAGGGAAGAAGGTACAGATAAGGAATAGAGACGAGCACAGGTCAGACTGTTCCCTACCACTTGGCTGGCACCTGAGGGGAATCTGGAAATTGGTAAATTCTGCCAGCAGGGGCATCATCCATTGTGAATAATTTCTCCACTTCACCTCCCACCCCCCAGATGGGACCCGGAAGCTCCACAGGAACTCTTGATGGGATCAGAATCCACCCTTACCCTTAGAAAGGGCTCGAAAGACTGTTAAGGCAGAGCACCAGCCCTGGGAAGACTCAGATTCGACCAAGGACCATGACATTGCAGAGAGAAAAATAGCACAGAACCTCGAATGAGGCTGAGGCTGGGGAACTGGGGGGCAGGGGGTTGTAGGAGAAAGTACTCTCTTCACAAAAATGTAAAGAATGAGAAGGGGAACCGGTTTGGGACCTGGAACTAGCAAGAAAGGTCCCCCTTGGAATACAGTACATAGTAGGTCTAGCCACAGAGGAAAGAGGAATCAGCTCCCGGGGCTGAGTGAAATCCAGCCTCTTGAGGGGTGCTCTTGCCCCTGGTAGAACATCATGTCCTCATACCCAAGCAGCGGCCCAGCTCTTCTCAGCAAGGGGGCAGAAATTCAGAAGAGCTTTCCTTATGGACAAAGCAGGCACTACTTTCAGCTACCCAAGCAGCACTGACACAAAAGACTTCCCATGTCTTCCCCCTCAGAGGACACATCGAAAAATACCCCACACGACATCCCTAAGGGAAACTATGAACTTTGGGTGATTAGGATGTATCCATGTGGGCTAATCCTTGACAAAAAATGTACCACTCTGGTAAGTAACACTGGTAATGGGGTTGGCTATGCATGTGTGGAGGCAGAGAATATGGAGGCAATCTCTGTACCTCCCTCTGAATTTTGTAAACCTAAAACTGTTCTTTAAAAAAAAAAAAGCCTACAATATGTGTGTGGTCAGTAAACATTTTTACAATTCTTACTAGCATACTTTTAAAAAATAAATGTTTATTATAATGCAAGATAACTATATTTTCACTCTAACCTGTGATTTGAATACTCTGGTAACAATTTTTCTTTTAATTCATATGAAATATAATTAAAGAAAGCCCTCAGTGGAAAAGAAAAAATTCACAGCCTCAACAATGTATAGAGCTTCGATGTGCAACATGCTGAGATATACCCCTGATGCCATGAGCGTTCCTGACTTTGCACCTCTCCTGGCCTTACGTCAGTCAGCTTACAACGCGGTTATTTGAGGGTATCTGAGGGCAGAGCTCATGTCTTTTTCCTTTTTTCATAGCACCTACTACCACCTCACACATGATACACTTATTCGTTGATTTGTTTATTAACCATCTCCCTCCAATAGAAGTAAGGCTCACAAGAGCAGAGACTTTCTTGTTCCCTGCAGGATCCCCAGGGACTCAGACAGTGCCTGGCACGCAGTAGGTCTTCAATATAGATCTGCTAAATGAATGACTGTTTTCCTGAATGTGCAAAGCAAGTTTCTCCTCCAGACCTGACTTGAAAACGTTGAAGTTTTAAAGAATCTGTGTTCAGTCCAAGGCTCTCTTCTCTTCATACTACTCTCTCTCTCTCCTAAAAGGACCTCACCTCTCCTCACAGCCTTGATTACCATTTAAAGAAATTACTAGTTATTGCCAACTCCCCAAAAAAGCAAAATGATGTTTCTGCTGCAAGTTTCACTTGTGACCCTCAGAAACCCACAGAAGCCAACCACGTACTAAATATCTCCACACAAGGATGTCTGACAGGAACATGAACACATCATGTCTAAATCTAAACTCATTAGTTCCCCCCAAACGTCCTACTTCTCCAGTTGCTTGCATCAAAAACCTTGACATCTCACTCTCCCTCACTCCCCACTTCTGAACAAGCACCAATCCTAGCTGAAGACTCAACTATTCCAAATCTTCTTCTCCTCACAGGGGAGATACTCTGCATACTTAACGAGCGATCAGCAGGAATGCTACCCATAGGCAATGCTAGTGCACACCAGCTGGCTGATCGTCTGTCCAAGTCATCTTCCTACTCAAAACCCTTCAAAAGCTTTTCATTACTCTTAAGATGAAGTTCAAATTTCTTAAAGTGCCCTCAAGGCCCAGAATAATTAGTCACCTGCCACCTTTCTGGTCTCATGGCCAGCAACTCCCGTAGCTTTGTGCGATCCTTCTTTGATCTTCCAAGTTTCTCCCCTTCTTTCCACATACAGCACGTTAGTTCTCAACTCCAGCCGCATATTAGACTCACTAAGGGAGCACCTATGTCGCTGATGCCCAAGCCCCATCCCAGACCAATTAAATCAGTATCTCTATGGATGGGACCTAGGTATGGGTTTGGTTTTACAGGGGGTTTGCTCTTTTGTTTTTCTTTGAGACATAACATACATACAGCAAAGTGTATAAATAAACATATAGATTAACTTTTATACATGTATATATCTAAGTAACTACCACCAAAAATCAAGAAATAAAACATTCCCAGCACTCTAGGAAGACTTCCTCTCCCTTCCCCCTTTCCAATCAATACTACCACGACCACTATCTCACCCCACCCCACAGCAGTAACCGCTCTTCTGACTCTTATCACCATACATGAGTTTTGCCTTTTCTTGACATTTAAAAAAATAGAGCATGGGTATTTTTTAAGACAGAGTTGCACGCAATAAAATGTCTCCATTTTAAGTGTACAGTTCAGTGTGTTTGACATATGCACTTGTATAACCACCGCCCCAATCAAGATATTGAACATTTCCATCACCCCAAAATGTTCCCACTTGGTACTTTGCTGCCAGACCTCATCTCCTGCCCCACATAACCACTGATCTGATTTCGATCATCATAAATTAGTTTTGGTTGCCCTGGAACTTCAAAGAAATACCGTCAGCAGTATACACTCTTTCGTGTCTGGTGGCTTTTGCTCAGTTTTCTCCATGTTATCACTGAGTAGTTATCCACTAAAAGACTAGACCAAAATGTGTTTATCCATCCTCCAGTTTTTAGCTATCACAAACAAAGTGCTAAGAAGATTCATGTACAAGTCTTTGTGTGGACGTACGTTTTCATTTTTCTCGCGTGAAAATGAGTTTTTCATCCTGAGTTCCAGTAGGAGTGGAACTTCTGGGATATGTGACAGGAGTGTGTTTAACATTTTAAGTGCCAAGCTGTTTTCCAGAGTAGTTGTGCCACTTTATACTCTCCCCAGGAAGCACCAGCATGAAGCACCAGTCCAGCTGCTTCATACACTCTCTTCTACCTGGTGATGCTAATGTGCAACCCGGGCTGAGAACAACCTAGAATTCCTATTTACCCAAAGGATACAAAAATACAGATTTGAAGGGGCGCAGGCACCCCGATGTTTATGGCAGTATTATCAACAATAGCCAAGCTATGTAAAGAACACAAGTGTCCACCAGCTGGTGAGTGGATAGAAAAGATGTGGTTTATGATGAGGGAGCAGAAAGCAAGCTGAGGACAAAACACAAGCCGACACCCTGCAAACGCCCCCCCCAGGTGGTATATGTGTGACATTCCCCAGGCACTCCTGGCTGCCCTAAAGCTAAGGGAAGGGAAAACAAATGGTTAACTGACATAGGTCACAGTCCTGCAGGACAACAGTCTCCATCAGTTTATAAAAGTCTTAGTGATTCACAAGCAAAAAGCATTCTTATCAGTAGCCTAACTTTCAGAAACCCGTAGATTCAATTTCCTGGAGCCCTAACATCACTCTCTCCTCCAGAGTGATGTGGGAAACAAAGGTAGAGGGAATGCAAATAAAATACAATTTCCTTATAACCTGCAGCCCATTACAAATACTTAAGCGGGCAGAGATGTCATTCCACCGGGAAACTCCCAGCTGTCTTAAAGTTAATGCCTTACTAGAACGAAAAACCATCTTGACAGTAGCCAAGCCTCCAGCATCCTATGAGTCTTCTTTAGCATATGAAAGTCCTTTCAGACACCTCCCTTTGTCCTTACCCCTCCCCCCACTCCCAAGTATATAAGCAGCCATTCCTCCCAACCCCAATGCAGCAGCTCTTTCTACCCACAGGTCCTGTCCCTGTGCTTTAATAAAATCACCTTCTTGCACTGAAGACATCTCAAGAATTCTTTCTTGGCCATCACCTCCAGAGTTTACCAACATTCCAAAACCACATCAGTATACACATACCCAATGGAATATTACTCAGCCATCAAAAAGAATGAAATCTTGCCATCCGCAATGACATGGATGGAGCTGAAGTGTATTATGCTAAGTGAAATAAGTCAGTCAGAGAAAGACAAATACCATATGATTTTACTCACATGTGGAATTTAAGAAACAAAACAGATGAATATATGGGAGGGGGAAGGGGGGCACAAACTGTAAGAGACTCTCAAAGATAGAGAACAAAACCGAGGGTTGATGGAGGGAGGTGGGTGGGGGGTGGGCTAGATGGGGGATGGGCATTAAGGAGGGCCCTGGTTGTGCTGAGCACTAGGTGTTGTATGTAAGTGATGAACCACTGAATTCTACTCCTGAAACCAATACCATGCTGTAAGTTAACGAACTAGAATTTAAATAAAAATTTGAAGGAAAAGAAAAAAAGAATAACCTAGAATTCCTTTTGTATGGAAGCCTCTTCATTCTTTCTTGACCTGCAGACTCTGACTCATACTGTTGGTCTGAACTTAAACACCATTTCTTCAAAGAATCGTCCTTGATCATCTTCCCTGCCAAATTGGTTTAGGCCCACATTAGACATTCTCCAAAGCACTCTATGTTTTTTTATTGATAGCAATTTTCACGATTATAATTATTTGCGTGATAATTTGTTTAATATCTTTCTTCACTAAACGGTAGGCTCCACAGTGGCAGGAACCATGGCTGCCTTCATGGCTGAGTGCTGCCTTCGAGCCAACAGCCAGCACCTAGCAGAGTCCCCAGCACGACAGTTGGGCTCCAGTGAATAGTCACTGCATGAACAAATGAATGCCCAGAAGAACTCAGTTGATGAAACAGACATGAACAAACACAGTCCCTGCCCACAGAAAGTACGAGAATGAGCACCGTATACGAATCACAAAGACACAAAACAGAATACGGTAAGACACCAGAGACCAGAGCAGCAGGAGATAGCACTGTGTGAAAGGTAGAAGACAGTGGGACTAGAACAAAGGAGGGCATCCCAGCAGAGCAAGCCCCAGAGCAAGGAGCACAGCATCTCACACGGATTCATTTGTTAAAGAACCCAAAGTCAAAGGGTACTTTTTACCAATCTTGCAAAAACTCTTGACATACAACAGGAGTGATAGATGTTGAGATAGATCCCCATTGTACTCAGGCTCTAAGCGGCAGAGTTGGAAGGGCTTTGGAGGCAGCAAGGACCACTGCCCACCTTACAACTGGAGGGGACTGAGGCTATGAAAGGGGAGTGTTTTGCACGAGGTTGGCCAGCAAACTAGTGGCAGAACCAGATTAGAAGTCTCATTAACTTCCTATGCCATGTCCTGTGGTAAGGCTGTCAGTTGGGAGATCCAGATGAGACTGTGCAAGAGGGCTCCCTAGAACTACTAACCCTTATTCTCCAAGACCCACAAATAGGGACAAGTTCCAATACGTTCTGCTGGTCTACTGAGGGTCAACACAGAAGTCCTAACTGGTCTTGTGCCATTCCCCAAGCAAGGTAAAATCACATTCCTTTGCCCTAACTTCTTTAGTGTCCAGCACTAGCCAGAGACCCCTTCCTTATTAAGACTTAGAAACAAAGTTTAAAAGACACTACAGAGGGGCGCCTGGGTGGCTCAGTCGTTAGGCGTCTGCCTTTGGCTCGGAGCGTGATCCCAGTGTCCTGGAATCACTTGACATTCTCTGTCAAATGAATAAATAAAATCTTTAAAATTTTTTTAAAAATTAAAAATTTTTTAAAAATAAAAAAAAGAGGGGTGCCTGGGTAGCGCAGTGGTTAAGCATCTGCCTTCAGCTCAGGGCGTGATCCCAGCGTTCTGGGTTCGAGCCCCACATCGGGCTCCTCCACTGGGAGCCTGCTTCTTCCTCTCCCACTCCCTCTGCTGTGTTCCCTCTCTCGCTGGCTGTCTCTCTCTGTCAAATAAATAAATAAAATCTTTTAAAAAATAAAAATAAAAAAAGAAAAGAAAAGACACTACAGAAGGAATACTGAGTCCCTAGTACACTCTGTGAGGAGAAACAAAAAGAGCAAAATATGCGTCTGTCCGATCATATGAAACATAATCACCTGCTAGACGAGATGAATTCTTCAGCCCTTTCTCCACTCAGCCAGCCCACCATGTCCCATTTCTACCTTCTTCCTCTCAGTATTCTTTTCTTCAAATATTGGTTTCACAAGAAGCTTCCTTCCCAAAGAAGGTGGCTAATCCCTAAAGTTAGTTCCCACCAAGCAGGCCATGACCTCAGGAACCCAGGCTTCCGGTGCAGGGCCTTCTAGCTGTTCTGACTCCCTGTGCCTCCTCCCACGTCTCCTGCAGGGCCTCGGACTCTGGTCCGTCCGCTTAACAGCCTATCTGCCTGCCCTTTAATTTTTAGAATCTTTCTAACTAAATTAAAGGTCTCTGAGCCGCAGTTCAGCACTCACACGCTACCACTCCAACATTGATTCCTGACTTTCAAGCACCCAATTGTTGACACTGAGCTAGCCAAACTAACCAAAGGCACCAGAAATACGAAAGGAAGTAAAGGTACACTTCTCTGGCCTCCGGGGCTCCCCGCCCCTGCCCCCAATGATTAAAATACATCCCGAATTACAGAAGTGGTAGTGGCAGGTCTTTAAATTTCAACTTTCCTATACTCTGACTGCTCAAAGCATTTTCTTATCTGAAAAATCAGTAAAGTCCTTGGAAAAACGGTCAAGCCCTGTAAGTGTCAGTCATTCACTTGTCAGTTGTCTATTCTCTGCTTTACCTGTGAGTCTTATCTTCCCAACTACACATGAGTCTGATTTTTCTGGTGTTCCCCTGTGTCGGGCAGAGCCCCGGGCAACACAAGACCTGGTCTAGGGACAACTGAAAGGTGCTTACAGGTTTCGAACATTTGCTTTCTCAGCTTTGGGGTCCCACATACCACAGACCTTTATATTCTAAAGGTATCTGTGTCAAGAAGCATGACAGCCCCAGAGAAATTAAATCATCACACACTCGTTCAAAAGTTGCCCCCAATTCTCTGACCTGGCACGTGACCCAAACATTCCTGCATCCTGGCCAGCACTTGTCAGGGTCTGAGACAGCCAAAAAATAATTACAAACAACTCAAAACAGATTTCTGCTGGGAAAAGTTTTCTGAAAGTGCTGGGATGGGCCCCCAAGAACTTGCCCAGATAAGGACATTGCACCGTGCCCAGGGGAGGTGTCCAACCCGTGAGTGGACCCTCTAGAATTATACCCTTCTGGTTCAGAAGGGGAGCTGGCTTCCAACAATCAGTCCTGATCACAGTGGCCCCAAGAGCACCGTGATAAATGCCTGGAGGACAGAAATGCTGGGGAGCCAGGCACACCACTATGTGGGGTAAAAACAATGTGGATTCCAGGTTCTATCACAGCAGGAGGTCATCCTGTAGCCGCCCCAGGCCCACTGCTGGCTGGCCTACCACAGAGACCAGACCCAGGAAAGAGCTTCTCACCATCTTCCTGCCCCACATAAGCCTCCACTCAAACTGTACAAAGAAGATAAGTGGCCCCCTTTCTTCTTTTCTTGAGAGAAGATAACCAAGAACATCTACTGAAAAACCTTGCCGTCAGGATGATCCTTCCAAAAACTGGGTTTGCAGCCCTTCCTCACCTCATAGCAAAGACAATTCTCAACTACGGTAATGGCATCTCCCCAGAAGGGGGACTGACTACCCAGAACGAAGTGTGCCTGGGCCTCCTGACAGCCCAGGCTCCGGGCCCTGCTCCCACATGTGAAAGAGCCTGACGTGATTTCTGAGGAAAGGCCTCTGTGGCCGAGCAGGCTCCAACTCACAGAGAACTGAGTTCAGGTCTCCAAGCACTTTGCCTGGGTTCCTGCAGTTTCCTCAGTGATCTTCCTGTCTCAGCTCGTTTCCCCCAAACTCATTCTCTACTAATGCACTTAGTATAATTTTTCTAAAATTCATATCTGACTACACCACTCTCCTGAATAAAATCCTTCACAGCTTCACATTAAAAAACCTGCACACAGGGGCACCTGGGTGGCGCAGTCAGTTAAGTGTCTGAGTCTTGATTTTGACTCAGGTGGTGATCTCAGGATCGTGAGACTGAGCCCTGCATCGGGATCTGTGCTCAGTGGGGAGTCTGCTTGAGATTCTTTCTCTTCCCCCCCCCCCCCCCGCTTGCACACACTTGCTCTCTCTCTCTAAAATAAATAAATAAATCTTAAAAAAAAAAAAAAACTATATACAAATGTTCGTGGAAGCTTTATGTGTAACAGCCCCAAACTGGGATCAGTCCCTATGCCTTTCAACAGGTGAATGGTTATATACATTATACATGATGGAATACTGCTCAGCAATAAAAAGGAACAAACTCGTGATACATACAACCACTTGTTGTTTTTTTTTAATTTTCCAGAGAATTACGGCTGAACAAAAACAGCCAATTCCAAAAGTTACAAACTCTACGATTCCATTTATACATTTTTGAAAGGTCAAAACTTTAGAAACAGAGGACAGAGAGGTTAGGAACAGGGAAGGGGTGGGAGAGAAAGGTGTGGTTATAAAGGGGCAACATGAAGGTTACTTATGGTGTTGGAATGCAATTTACACACACATACACACACACACACACACACACACACACAACCAGTACAAATAAAACTGGGGAAATCTAAACAAGATTGGCAGGTTGTGTTAATGTCAATATTCTGGTTATATTATACTACAGTTTGTCAAAATGTTACTGTGGGGAAAACTGCAGTTTCCAAATGATCTCACTGCATTTTTTTTAAACTGTGTATAAATCTATAATTACCTCAATAAATATTCTAATTTAAAGAAAAAAGTCCTTTGCAGAGCTCCCAAACTCCTACAACAGTAATTCCTAACTTTCTTTTCAGCGAGGAATTCCAAAAGCCCCATATAATAATAGTTATACTTTTTTGGGCACCTGGGTGGCTCAGTTGGTTAAGTGTCTACCTTCGGCTCAGGTCATGATCTCAGGGTCGTGGGATCAAGCCCCATGTCACGCTCTCTGCTCAGCAGGGAGTCTGCTTCTCCCTCTCACTCTCCCTCTGTGCTCGCTCTCGCTCTCTCTCTCTTTCTCAAATAAAATCTTTAAAAATAATAATAATTATATTTTTAGTATCCACAGATTGAAAAATTACTGAGAAAATAATATGAATTCACAAGACACCCTTCAAGGAGCCCCTTCAGAGTCTCAAATCCTCAAGTTGGAAACCACTGGCCTATATGCCGAATATAATCTAGCAAAGGATAGAGGCTTTTCAAGAGGTGGTCCCCCCCCAGCAGGTTCTCTAGCCTTATCCTATACTACTCACTCCCACACCCCTCACACTCCCACCACACTAAATTACTTTCAGTTCCATAAATATGCAAGACTCACTTTGTGGCTTTGTACATGACGTTCCCTCTGCCTACAATATCCTTGCCCCATTTTACACCTGACTAATTCCTACTCAAGTTTCAAGATTCTACTCAGGCTTTTTCTAATTCCTCTAGGAAGTATTCTCTACATGATTCCTTGGGTTAGAATAGGAGCCCCTCTTCTGTGCCATGGCCCCTGTGCTCCTCTCTATCACAACTTAGACCAATGAACCTCTGTATGGACCTCCATTTCATTACCTATAAAATAAGAAGAAAACAGTGTCTACCTCATGGAGTTTTAGGAATGAAATGAGTTTATACACATAAAGTTCTTCAAACAGACCATGGTGCACAGTAAGCATTCAATCACTACCAAGTTGTTTTTATTGTAAGGGTCTGTCTAACCATTACACTGACAGATCCAAGCAGGAACAATCTTTGCATCCATCTCTGGTCTGGCCTACCATGGGTGCTTGGTGATAACTGGGAAAAGAATTAAGAGATCAAAGGTTGGTGGTGTAAGGAGGTTGAATCTGAGTCAACGGTAGAACTGGAGATCTAGAGAATTGAGAAGTACTGCTAAGAGCCAGAGTAAGTACAGCAGAGCCAGGAATAAGATAGTCATCTCTAGAAGATAAGCACAAAACGACTATTACAGATTACTAAGAACTTGGGTGAAGAAACATAACTGAGAACATAACTGAGAAGATATACATATCTTCTAAACTAGCTGGAGCCATACTCAACTATTAGGAAGAGCTCTTTGGATTTGTCATTGTAACCTGTTAATTTTGAGCTGAAAAAGCTGCTTCACCTTTTGGAGGCACTGTTTCTTTAGCTGTAAAATGTGGCATAATAACACAACTTCCTAAGTATTGAAGATTATGAAAGCAAACTACCTAGCCCGTTGATTAAAGTAAAACTAGTTTGTTCCAAATAAATATTATGCCATCCCCTTGCCTTCACATTTTCTTTCTCTTAAAAATGTAAAAAGGAAAAGGATAAGTCCCTTGGATAATAACAGCCTAGATGGAGAGAGGGAGGAGACAAACGTGAAATGGACCCTATGCAAAGCACCAGAGCTTGAGGAAGGGCGGATGGGACCTAAAGTTACTCTCCCCCCAACTCCTCATGGTCAGAACTTGCTGGCCCTTCAAGGCCCAGGGAAGTCCTTTTCCCCCCAGGCTTCTCTAACTATTCCAGTCCCTATGAGTCTCCCCTCTGAGGCCACAGCACTGAGCCCAGCCTGGCTCAGACACCACCTCATGAGCTCTCTCCCAGTCATCACTGGACTCTGTCCCCAGCTGGCCTGTTAGCTCCCCTGCAGTGGGACCTGAGTGTCCTCCCACTATCTCCACATGAACAGAATTAAGGACATTGTTATTGTCTAAGGGAGAAAGGGGGGGTAAATACGTCAGGGACTATGTTGGGACTTGTACACACATTGCCTCTCTAGCAACTTTGTAAAGTCAGTATTTTGATTATCCCTAATATAAGATGAGGAAACTGAGGCCCAGATACGCTAGGCGACTTGCTCGAGTCATATAAATAGTCAAAGAAAGGGTGGAACTGGGATACTGTCTGCCTCCAGAGTCTTGATAAGAATAGATACATGCTGGTGTCCACCCGGTTACCAACAATATAGCTGATTTGTTGGGCAATTTGGTCACACCAGCTCCCCACCTCAACTCTTCTCTGCTGCCAATCTGGGCCCGAGATAGCTATTTGACTTCCCCTCTTCCTCTTATTTTGTCACAAACACAAAGGGAGCTACCCTGGGTCCCTTCCGCAGTGGAGTATGTGGAAGAAACAGGCTAAACAGAGGCCCCGCAGGGGGAATAAAAGGGAGGCAAATACGAATATCCTACAATAACAGAGCTAGTTAAACCCTCGGATTTTACAGATGAGGACACTTAACTGTGAGAAGGCAGGTAACTTGCACAAGGTGACCCAGGTGAGTGGAGACTGAAACCTTGTCTCCCAAACTCCCAAACTGGTGCTCATTTTGGTCTACCCGGCACAAGGCCATGAGGAGAACTGGACTTTGGCCTGTCAGGCCTGTCACTAAGCAAAAAACCCAAACGCTGTAAACACAGGAAATGGGCTGGGATGAGGTTCAGAAGGAGCAGCAACCTTTGCCAAGTTAGAAGTGTTCAAGGGTTTCCTGTCCACAGCTGTTAACTGTCACAGAAACGCTCCAGAAAGCAATACAAGGCAGAAAGGAGAAAAAGAGAGAGAGAGAGAGAGAGAATGAGAAGAAAATATTTAAGCCCAGAAGTGACTTTATAAATTATTCAGCCCAACCTACAATTTTATAGATGAGGAAGCTAAGACCCCCAGAAAGAAAAATGACTTGTCAAAACTCACACTCCAAATTTAAGGACCTTAGAAACCACTTACTTGGTTCAAATCCTTCATTTTAGTGAAGAGAAGCCTGAGACCCAGAGAGGGAAAGGTCACAGGGCTAGAGAGTGGCAGAGCTGGCACTGGAACTGAGCTCTTCTGCCTCACGGACCTGTGTGGTTAGAGGGAGCCCGCTGAAGTGACTCACCTCAGACACAGCTATGTTGGCCATGGAGAAAGTACAACAGGTCAGGAAGCCAAAAATAAGCAGGGTATATACCAACTAATGAAGAATAACAAGGACCAAACACAGCAAGCTTATAAGAGCTCAAACAAAAGTGTTCTGACTGCTTAAGACACTTTGGAAAGCTAAGAGGCAGAAAAATATTCGAGCTATTCCAGGAACAGAATCCAAGGAAGAACCAGCAGGACAGGCAGATAGAAAAGGCCGGAAATGCTAAGGAAATCCCAAGGTTCTGCTTCCTTCTTCTGTCCTAGAGCTAAATATCCAGAACAGACCACCTCAGAAGCACCTCTGGGTTCAGCAGGCCACTATGGGGGCACTATTATTTAGCAGTTAGCCAACTCCTGGGCCCCCACACACCACTATAGAGGGAAATTACATTCCCATGAGGCCTGGAATTTCATATAGATTCACTTCTCACGCCAGCCCTGAGACACAAGGATTATGATTCCCATTGAACAGATAAAGGAAACTAGGACTTAGGGAAGACAAGTTTCTTGGTCAGGCATCAAGTTAGTACTATACATGGCAGACCCACTATGCAAACTTAGACTCTCTTTCAAGAAATGTTTAGTAAGTGCCTGCTGTTGCAACCCTGTTCTAAGGGCTAGGGATACGCTGAGGAAAGAAACATGGCCCCTGGCCTGGAAGAATTCCAATCAGGGAATTGTGAATGCTTACTGGGTCACCCACGTTACACGTGAAGCGTGACTACCTAGGGGCTGCAAAGAACAGAAAGGCCAGAGGAACCCAAGCATCAAGGACTGGGCTGCAATAGTTGATTCCCCCAGAGACAGGTGAGAAAAGATGGGAGGGTGACCAGCGTCACTGTCCTTTTCTCCTATCTGGCCAGAGCTTTCTCATCCAGCATGTCCCCAGTCCTCACTACAGTCAGGCAGGGCAGAGGTTGTTCATCCTGCCTGACAAATGAGGGAAATGAGACCAACAGCAGTGGTTTGTCCTAAGTGGCACAGTGAGCTGGTGGGAGAAAAAAGTCAAGCCTCTTGGCTTCTGTTCTTTCTATTAGACTGCTCTGACTTTAGACCACAAAAGGGGAAATCTAAAACATGGGATTGAGGAAGAATTAAAACCTCTAGATTTCTCTAGCCATCCTCTTTTCATCTCACCATCACTCCCATCCCCACTTCCCCGTCCATCCCTCATCACACTCGCAGAGTTCTTAACTTGGCTTACATATACCCACATTCCCTCCCTGGGTGCCTCAAAGTCAGTGATTCAACCAATGAGTTAATCAACCACAAAGCCTTGGCCGCCATCAGACACCATGTCCTCGGGGACATTCCCCTCCACCAGCTCATCCTCAGCATTCAGATCTTTAAATGGCAATCAAAGAAGAGAGGAATGCTGAAAAAGGAAAGGCCAGGGGGAAACACCCTAGCAGGGCAGAACATTTCACACGATCTGAAGTCTGCTCAGAAGACATTCAATTTCTCCCAGTCTGAGGTCCCCCCGCCAAATCAACTCGGGCTGGGGTCTTGACTTCCCGATAGGAAGGAAACGTACTAAAAACCTACCATTAACTTATTCGTTCATCCATTCTTCATTATTGGTGTTTATTCTGTATACAACTCATGTCAGGGGCTACGGCCACACAATTAAAGAAACAACAACTCCTCTGCCTTCAAAATCTTACTTTTAGTTTGTGCTTCTGGTTGTAGATGAAGCCATATTTTGACTAATTCATTTGTTTCTATCACTTATATTGAACCTCGCATATATGTAACCAATTTGTTTTCTTCAAGTCTTTGTAATGTGACTGTGGGAAATAATGGAAAGGAGCAAAGAAGGAAAGTTGTGTTTGTTCTCTGCTATATTTTTCCATCTATTCAGGAAGTTTTGTGGGGTTTTTTAGAACCCTGAATTGGCCTGTGGCTCGTTTGGTAAAAGCAGCGTTCAGCAGTAAATAATCTTTTTCTCTTTTTTTTTCTTTTTTTTTTATTACAGCACAATTGCTTTACCAGGGGGGATAAAAGCTTACCTTCTAGTGAAGAAAACAGGAAAGCAAGATACAAGGAAAGAGCTAAAGTCAAGAGATATATCAATTTCTGTGGAAGCAAGGTTCTCTTAAGGGTCAGGAAAAGGCTTCCCAGAGAAAATGCCACTGGCTTAGTCTTAGGGGATATGGAACATCTGGATGCTAGAATGCCAAGCCCACATAGACAGGGCTGGAGAGGTCTCTAAAGGCAGACTAGAGAGTCCCAGGTTCCTAGCAGAAGAGTTGATGTGGGATAAAAGAAATACGCTATAGCCCTAGTTGCTTCAAAAATATTATACCCCTGGGACATGTGCTCCAGGTAAAACCATCAAACTCTGTAATACACCCAGCTCCACTCTGCACTCACCCAGACCCAAAGGACTGAGCATAAGCTTGAGGCTCTACGAGAGACTGCTCTATCTTGGGCACGCACACTTCTGCTTCTTGCCTTGCAAACTGGCTTCCAGCAGCCAGAGCCACCTTACCTCACAAAGATCTCTGCTGGTGGATATCACCATTAACAGTCTTAAGACTTAAAACTTGGGGCACCTGGGTGGCTCACTTGGTTAAGTGACTGCCCTCAGCTCAGGTCATGATCCCAGGGTCCTGGGATCGAGCCCTGTGTCAGGCTCCCAGGGAGTCTGCTTCTCCCTCTCCCTTTCCCCACCTCATGCTCTCTCTCAGATAAATAAATAAAATCTTAAATTAAAAAAAAAATGACTTAAAACTTAAAGCCAGCTAAAATGAGAAATGGTACAGTTCAAATGAAAACCTCTAGTGGTTTAACTTTGAGCTGGTCAAGATGAGGACAAAAATCCTTTAATGCGGCACAAATAAAGAGCAAAGCGAACAGGTCGTAACAAACCACAGTTCATTTAGTGGAAGCAGAAAATCCAACAGTTCCTGCCACCCTACCCACCCATCACCAAACCCATGTTCCAGCTAGGCCCAGCCCAGGCACAAAGCACAAGCAGCACTGGAAAGAAGGGCAGGGGAGCAGGTCCTCAGGCCCTTTCCTGAAGCAATATTCCAATGGAAGAGAGGTGCTTCCCATCCCCCACCCCAACCCCATAAAATACCAGCCCAGGCCGACCCTTGTGGGACTTGTAAATCAGCAAAGATGCTGGCAATGTGCCACCCAGGCACCACAGACCACTCTTCCCTGGAAATGGGAGCTACTTTTACAGCCCACATGATGAGACTGCCATGAGCAGTCTAGATAATATATGGCCATTGTAAGGAGCGCTGTTCTGAAGAACTCACTGGAATAGAGAAACTGGGTTAAAGTCTGACCAGTAACTTATCATCCACTAAACCCATTCTCATCTCCATTCACATCCCCCCACTGCCCCCCCCCATCAAATCCTGCCCTACTGTCAAGCCCAATCCACATACCGCCTACTCTGAGGGGAAACTTCTGGCTTCTTAGCAGTCCTCGATGACCACCCTATTTTACTTGAACAATATTTATCCACTCAAAAAGTATGTGGCGATGCTTTTCCTATGGCAGCACTGTTTGCTGTGGCAATGTCACACCTCCCTCATTGGAACTCAGTTCCTTGACGAGGCTGCCCAAGACCTACACTTCTACTGCCTAACCCGACCAGGAATTACCTCCAGATGCAACAAATGTCCTATACTAGACGATGCAACACGGACACCCCTCAACTCAAGAGCCCACTGCCAACTGCCCCCCCTATTCATCCTGCACCTTCCTGTCACATCTTGTTTCCCACCACTTCGTGCAGGCTTCACCTCGCTCACCATGTTGATGACCCCGTTCCCTCTAGCAGAGGCCTTCAAACTGTAGATGAAAATCGACTGAGATCCCTCAGTTAATGGACCAGCTCTTTTTTTAATTAATTTATTTATTTCAGAAAAAGAGAGAGAGCACAAGGAGGGGTAGGAGAAGAGGGAGAGGGAGAGAGAGAGAATCCTCAAGCAGACTCCCTGCTGAACACAGAGCCCAACGTAGGGTTCGATCCCAGGACCCCGAGACCATGACCTGAGCCAAAATCAAGACTCAGACGCTTAACCGTCTGAGCCCCCCAGGCGCCCCCAACTTATTTCTTTCATTGTTAGAGTTCATCAGTAAGGGCATACGCTTTTTATAGAAGTTTTGTATCATTTAAATTATTATGATTACAGCAGCTAACATTTATGTAGCACTACGTGTCAGGCACTATTTTAAGCACTTCATATTTATCTCATTCACCCTCATGAAAACCCTACAAGGTATCAATGTCATCAATTCCATTTTTTCAGTCGAGAAACGAAGGCACAGAGAAGTAAAATAAGTGGTAGCATTTAGAGACAAGCAGTCTGGCTCTAGAGTCCAAGCTCTTAACTCCTACACTATGCTGCAGAGTACAATAAGGACCTTTATATACATATAGACACATGTGTACAGGGCTTAAATACACCTCCCATAATAATACCTCTCCTAAATTAAGTCCAAACTTCTGTCTCTTTAGCTTTACTCCGCACTGCTTCTCCCATGTGCCTCCCACTCCCACCAGACTGACACACTCACAGGGCCTGTGTCCCTATACCCATTTTACAGATAAGGAAAAAGTAGTTCAGAGATTTAACCTGTCAATAAGCCACAGTTCTAAAGCACACACTCTTTCCTCTATACCTTCTAAGCCCTATATAACCTACTCCCCACATTTAAATGTTTACATGCATACTACTTGATTTTGCATTTTATCTAAAATTGTCTCAAACTATTTTCCTGCTTATGTATGTGTCTTATCTGTCCAACAGGACTCTAAGCCCCTCACCCCAAGGGCTTTCTCCAAATCCCTAACACACAGCTAGGCACATGGTGGCTGCAGAGTTTTATGGAACCAAAGTAATAGGTCTGGGCTCAGTTAGAAGACAGAGCTTGTGTTCTGGGTAAAGCTACTAAACATCTGCATCTTAACCATACACAACTATTGGTTAATTTCTTCTAGAGCTAAGAAAAAAGTTCTCTTAACCAAGAAAATCATATAGTGCAGTCTATGAGTCACTCTTGTCGGCAATGATACGAAGATCCCAGAAAACAAGAAACAAAAAAAGAACCACAGTGGGTGGAATGTTTTTTCCCATCCCACTCTGTAGGGAACACAATTGACTGATGTTCTCTAAAGAGTGCACACAGCTTCAGCTACATTATGAGGGAATCCCAAAGGGAAGGTCAGCAAAAACCAGCCCATCCTACAGATGCTCAGAGGAAGCCCCCAGAGGGTTCAGAATAATGTGCTAGCAAAACACTGGCCAAGGACAGACAGAATCTAGGCTTCATTTATTCAACAAATAGTTCTCTCTCTCTTTTTTTTTTTAAGACTTATTTGTTTATTTGAAAGAGCGTGCACTTGAGGGGGGTGGAGCGGTGGGGTTGGCCTGGCAGGGGAGAGGGACAGATAGAGTCTCAAGCAGACTCCCCAGTGAGTGTGGAGCCCGACATGGGGCTCAATCTCATGACCCCAAGGTCATGACCTGAGCTGAAAACAAGGGTCAGATGCTTCACCCGTGGAGCCAGCCAAGCATCCCTTAACAAATAGTTCTTGACAGCACTAAGGATACCAGTCAATCTAGTGTATAATCTGGACAGGCAAATTACTTAACTTCTCTGGACCTCAGTTTATTCACCTCTAAAAAGAGCTTAGTAGGCACTTTTTTGCCCATATCACAAGTTGAGAGGATCAAATGAGAAAGGACAGATCAACATCATGGACAAGAATAAGGCTGTTTTTTTAATCGTGGTCAGACATATATAACATAAGAGGCTGTATTTTTTCTGTATTTCTCTGGTCTAAGGGGAGAGCAGTGACTGGGAGAAATGTGAAAATGGGATCAGTGGTAAACTCAACTAAATCATAGTCACCCACTTTCCTGACCCCCTATTGGCCCTATAAGATTTCTAGGAGTTACAGCACAAAGTCAGTTCTAGAACTTTCGGGATTGAAACTCTAGGAGAATCACAGAATTTCAGAGCTATAAGCTGTTTAGAGGCCAACTCATTCTAATTCACACTCATTACTCGTCTTGCTTCCAGCCCATCACCAGATAATCAGGATGGCACTGCTTATGTGTAAACCCTCTGTGTGCCCCAGAGATCAAGCAATGTTATATAAGCCAGATTATCTAGTTTCAATAACTATGTTTATTTTCCTGTTGCTATTCCTGAGTCTTTAGAAAATTCTTATCTAAACATTCTACGCAGGGCTCAGTTATATGGCAATAAAGAAAAGTTCCTGTTTCCAACTTGGACCCAAACATAAAAGGAGAGCAGTACCTTGCTGGAGCTAATACGATAATAGTGGAGGTAATTAGTAAGAGTCGTCCCCCCCCCCCATGGAGGAAAGGGCTTTAAAATCCAAGTTCAGACGACACGCTCCAGTTGCCCCTTCTCACATCTTCTGATGCTAACCTTACTCATTCTGGATGGTGCATGATCTTGTTAAGAAATCCAGCATTTCCTCACAATGGCCCTAGGCAGCTAGTCTGTTTAACAGTTGTACTGTCAAAGCACTCATATCTCTGGGTGGCCCATTCCAATGGTAGGGAGTTCTAGTAGTTTGAAAAAATCCTCCTTGTACAGCAGGGGATCAGATTAAACAATAATTCAAACTATTTCAATTATGGAAACTGCCATTTTAAAGTTGTCAGCCCCCTCTGCCTTAGAAACATCGAGTCACCTTGGAGCAGACCCTCGTTCTTGAGGGAGTCCCCTTTTAACCATATAAATATAAAACAAGGGAGCACATACTCCCTAGGGGGGAAAGGAAACGGCATGATCTTTTGTGACTTGGCAAAGACTGTTCCCAATACCCCTTAGTACACAAGGGGAAAGTGAATACCAATGAACGAACACAGATACGTACAGGAATCAAAGCCCTTCCAGAACCAAAGACTGAAACCTTCACCCCTTTCTTTTGAGGTTCAATGCTAGTAGAATTTCCCTAACAGACTGAGATCCTAAGTCAAGTTAAAGGTCGAAAAGGACATTAAGAGCCTACAGTAAGTGCTCACGCAGAGAAAACAGAAAGTCGGAATGAGTGTTTCAAGCTCAATACTACACCGAAATGACTGTAGAAGAAGGCTGGTTCTGGAACTGAAAAGTGGCTGAATCTAGAAATACTTCTAGACCCTGCCAACTGGTGATTGCAGGGGTTCCCTCCTCCACTGAATGAGCTTATACACAGACGAACTGAGGAGCATTCACGCGGAGAGCTCAAGAATCGCGGAGCCTAGTGTGAAAGCGGGAAAGTTCCCTCAGACTGCACCTTGTACAGAACTCAGGCCTCGTGGCTACGCTAAGTAAGGAAAGAGCACACTGTGAGAGAGCCACTCTTAAAAGCCACACTGTGTGCCAATGACAGAAGCTGAAAATGGGGCCCACTAACACACCAATAAGATTCTCTAGTTCTCTGTCTGGAACTAAGCCTGACTCCTTTGGACCGAGTAAGCCTATGAAGTTCTTAAATACTTCAGAAAGAGAAAGAGGAAAGGCCCCAGGAGAGACGTACTAAATTCCCAGATAATTTCATCCTCATTCAAGAGATTAATCTTACTATTGAAAAGAGATCTGACCTTACTTGTACTCCAAGCAGATGACAAGCTGATGAGGTATGTCATATCCACTGTACCTCAATTTTCCAAAATATGCTATACTGTCCCACCCACAGGGCTCTCTAATTATGCCTTCTGAAGCCACAGAGAAAAACAAGTCGATGCTATCGTCCAAACAACGGCCTTTCAAGGATATGAAGGCAACGATTACGTTTTCTCTTCAGGGCTTCCAAATCTGGTTCCTCAACCCCTCTTCAAAGGACTAGATTTTCAGGATCTCTCCCCATCGCTCCTCCTTTATATATGCTCTGGCCTGTCCCTGTGGCCCGCAGAGAGCCTAGCCCAGAACTGGATGCAGTCTACCACAGATGGCACTCTCAGAGCAAATGAGACTATTCTGCCGTTTCATACCTCAGTTATGTGAGCCGAGGAGCCAGTGCCTTTTCCAGGCACTACATTATACCTTGTTAGGAAGCTCCCTAGTCAGAGTGGAGAGGCAAAGGCTGGACAAAAAGCAAGTAGCACTGCCTGCTTGGATCCTGGGATTCTAGTACTGAGATTGCTGCTTCATCCGTCCCCACTGCCCACCTCTGGGCCTCTTGCCCAGGACCCCTTTAATGGCTGGACTTGAAGCCCAAGCCATCTGACTCCTTAATGCCTTGTCCACCCCAGCAAGAGAACCACAAATGAAGAGATGGGAAGCAATATGGTAGTTAAGAATATGGGCTCTGGAGTTCAAATCCTGGTGCTATCACTTATAAGCCATGAGACCTTGGACATCCCTTCAATGTCACTTAACTCCTCTTATACCTCACTTTTCTGCCCTCTAGAATGAGGATAATAATAGTACGTACTGACGTAAATGTCCTATACCTTGACTGCAGGGGAGAGATTACAAAGGTTGCATATATTTGTCAACACTAAAACTGAACACTTAAGACAAGTGCATTTTACTCTATGTAAATATACTCTATAAAGTCGCTTTGAAAAGTTTTTTTTAAAAAATTATAGTAACTACTCATGGAGGATTGTAAGGATTAAGAGAATTATAAAATACCTAAAATAGTTCCAGAAATCATGATAAGCACTGGACAAATGTTATCTATCTGTAATGGAATTTGCAGTGCTACACACAATCTCTATGTCCTATGACTGCTGCTGGGGAGCAAGGGACGGGTCTGAAGACCCAAAGGCATCCTTGGCTAGCCCAGATGTGGTATGCTCCAGAAGCTTCATTACAGATCTGGCTTCCACAAGGATCAAACATCACTGTTACAAACCACACCTCCTCCATGCTCCAGCCAACGTTGCGTTTAACACTGGGAAAACCAAACCACAGGAATCATCATCAAAACCAAAGATATTCCAGAGAAACAGGGAGGGATCTGCTTTCTTTAGTCTTCTTCTGGCTTAGCTCATGAGGTCCTCCTGGAGCAATTTGGGGTTTTAGGCAGTCCTTCACCAAGTCTTTCCTCAATGTCTCCTGGGTCCAGCCAGTGCAGGAGTGAGGGAGTGACCAAAGGATAAGAGAACCAGTTTCCCAGCTGACTTACCCTCACCAAGTTCACTATCTACAGGAATTACAAATAGAAAAAGAAAACTGGTATCAGAGGCACCAAGGTATACCAAAGGGAGCAGCACTCTGCTGGGAGTGGGAAGGCCAGCATCCAGCCTCGGCTGACGCCAGTCATGTGACCTTGAGCTAGTCCCATGCCCCCTGTGGACCTCGGTTTCCTCCTCCTCTATTAAAATGAAGGGAGACGAATATACAAGCCCACAGTCTGTGGCCTGATGATGGTGGAAAACCAAGTGTAATAGGACTTGTTTCAGGCTTGCGGCCATGTGAGAAAGCTCAGGGTGAGCCAAGTGCGCGGGGTTAGAAGAAGAACGGATTGTCTCAGATCCAGCCGCGGCTGCCACCACACCGGTGATGGTACGCACAATCTGGAGGAGATCCTTTCGGCTGCTATTATAGGGAACTGTTCATTTCCATTTTCTCACTTTGCACTGCCCCACAGGGCCAAACCTGACATTCAAGGTGTCAGGATGCCAAGAGTGGCTCATTTCTGGCATTTCCTCCCTACTCGTTCCCTGGGTCAGGCCCAGGGGCTTTGAAGAGCACTGTGAGGTGAAGGGCAAGGTAAGGCAAGACAGACAAAGATACCATCTCCCTCTGCCTGTCAGCCACTGCCATGCATGGCTGGAGGGAACCTGGACGACATGCAGTAAACTGAATATGGAAGAGAACCCTCTCGTAGCTCGTGCAGGCACACACCAGAGTGGTACGCAACCTTCCACTCCCAGCTCACGCATTAGTGTCGCTCAAGACAGCACCTGCTGATACTCGAGTCTCCCTCAGGCCCCGTGCCTGCTAACGAGAGCTGAAACCGACTCTGTTTCTCGCTCTCAAGAGGCTCCACGCATGGAGAGGGAGGCGGACAGTTAAGCGGATAATCACAGCACCAAAGAGGCCTGTACGAAGCGCTGCGGAGGCACAAAAGGGGCTGCGCCCCCTCCACAGAGAGAAGAGAGCAAACGCAGCGTCACTGAAGAGGTGACCTCTAAACCGGGTCTTGAAGGATGAGTGGGTACACATGGGGTAGAGAAAACGGGAAGGACATTCCGGACAGAGGGAACAGAATGTACGAGAAAGCCTGTCACGCTTCAGGCACCGCAAGCAGTCCGGTGGAGCTGGAACACAAGATAGGGAGTGCAGCAGCCTCACGGTATTTAGGACCCTACTTCTCACACAAGATGGAAACCACAAAGGCTCCACGGGGGCGCAGGCGAGAAGAAAGAGTATGGATAAGCGGTGCGGCAGTGCCTACACATCCCTCCCTGCCCCCTTTCCCCAGACTCTGCCCCACCTCCTTCTCCACAGCACACATCCTCCTACACCCGACAGCTCGGGGAAGAAAAAGCCCTCTCACTGAGGTCAGTAGTTCCAGGATCCCCAGGTGAAGAGGCTGGTCCTCCATTAAAAGAAACAAGAACATACGCCCCTGAAAAAGGGACTACTAATTTACAAAGATCCAACCAACCTGGCAGCCGGGCCCCTCAGATCCCACCACCCATGCCCAGACCCAGCGCCTTTTTCACTCAGACTCATCTCTGGTGAGCCATCCCCTCGTCTCTCCTACTGAGAGTGCTGGGGAAGCCGGAGCAAGAAAGGGAGCCCAACAAATTCAGAGCTGACTTACTTCTCAAAAGTGACTTTAGCTACAGTTACAGTCTTGCCCCACACTGAACACATGCACAAAAATTTAGATGGGAAAAACAACTTAGATACTCTAGGGTATCTCCCAAGCAGGCACATTCCTGAGCCTCGGCCATGCTGAGAATCCATGGGTTACTGACACAGGGAAGCCAGGCAGATAAGTCCAAGTAGACAAGGCCAAGGGAGTCATGGCAACAAGATGACAGGCAAGACCTAAAGTCTGTAACCACACTGGGAAACAGCTGGGAGTGAGGGGAAAGCATGGATTTCAGTCAGACCAGAGCTCAAACCCCACGCCACCACTTGCTAGCTTCCCTGGACCCTCAGCCTTCTCCTCGGTAAATGAGGATACTAACAGCATTTACCTCAGAGCATTATTGGGACTACTAAGTGAAGTAAAGAATATAAACCACGTGACCTGGGGCACACAGTCAGTGTTTACACACCTCCCTTCAACCAGAGCCACAACGATGCACTGTTGCCCAGCTAGGGAGGGGTGGCCCCGTTCACAACACAGTCTGTGCGAACGGCGCACCCTGCAGCCATGCGGTGCATGGTCCAAGACAGCGGGCCCCCAAGACTTCCATCCGTCAGCAGTGCCAGAACTCGGAACAACAGACATCAATTCAAGAAAATGGATGGGGGGCGCCTGGGTGGCACAGCGGTTAAGCGTCTGCCTTCGGCTCAGGGCGTGATCCCGGCATTATGGGATCGAGCCCCACATCAGGCTCCTCTGCTATGAGCCTGCTTCTTCCTCTCCCACTCCCCCTGCTTGTGTTCCCTCTCTCGCTGGCTGTCTCTATCTCTGTTGAATAAATAAATTAAAAAAAAAAAAAAAGAAAGAAAATGGATGGGTCTGATACCACTCAACCCCAATAACAAATATGACACCAGGGACAATGAACTCTGAAAACCAAGGCAACTTCATCTCAGCCAGAAAGGGTCTACTATGTTCCTGCTGGGGTAAAAACCAATCTTGGGACCTCCATCAACCTCAAGTCTGTAGATGAACCCCATCAACCAAAGATCTGGTGAGTGTGAAGCCAGGGATAAGAGCAAATGCGGCAAGTTTCCAACTGGGGTCCACGTCCTCTCTGCTTGACAGGTGCACCAAATGCTCAAGGGCAGGCCATTTCTCTAAAGGTGTTAAGTCCTGTCACATGCGACCCAGGAGACTGAGTCCAAGATCTAGGGTGACCTTAGCATGCTGGTTACCGAGGAGTGATTCCACTGCTCCTGACTTACTTTCTCTGGACAGGACGAGGCCATCTGATTGTTTCTTATGTCCCTAGACCCTAGCACGGTACATCATATAACCCATCAGCTATAAATGGTTGCTTCACAAATGAACCACCACGGACATGGCCTTGTCCCTATCACCTGGCCTCCAGGTCTTCGCATATACTCTGCCTGCTGCCTAAAACTGCCTTTCTTAACCCCCATTTACTTAGCTAATTTTTCTCAATTCTCAGGTCTCAGCTAAATATCATCTTCTCAGGTAATGTGAGGTCTTAACTGACACTCCAAACAATATTAAGTTCCCTTGCAATATGGACCCTCTCATCACTTCCCTTATTTCCACTTCATGCCATTCGTCAGACTTCATTGTAATTATTTGCTTCATTTTTGCCTACCCGGCTACACTATAAGGTCCAGGAGAGCCCAGACCACATCTGTCTTTTCATGACACTGATTCCCAGGGCCTCGTACAGTACCTGGAATAGAAGGAGTGCACAATATGTTAGAATGGCTGAATACATGAAAGAATGAAAGAATGAATGAGGGAGCTCTGGTCCAAAATGACTCTGGGGTAACTAGGTATTCAAAACTGCCTGCTCAGCTCAAAGTGGTCAACAGTTACTTTTCGAACAGAATCTTCACAGAGCCTAAAATTGCATGGAAGATGGCAGCAGATTGGATGAACAAAAGAACAAAGAACAGTCTGTGTGATAGGAAGTAAGGATAAAATAGGGGTTTTGAAGCAGAAACCCCACCTCTGAGTGCCTTGAATGCCATATAAAGGAACGTGGTGAATAGCCTGGAGGACAGCCACTGTCCGACCTGGGTTCACTGAGGTCCCGTGGGCATACGGCAGGTACCCTCCCGCTACAGCCATCTGCTTAGCTCCCTCTGCTGCTCACACACTAACAGGCCTTCCTTCTCCCTGTGCCTTCAGGTTCACCCCCATTTCTCCGAATTATATGGGATCATTCAATAACACAAGCAGCCCCAAGGATAACCAACCCCAAGTATCCTAGCCCAATATTTAATAAAGTAAGTTATAAACAGGGGACGCCTGGGTGGCTGAGTCGGTTAAGTGTCTGCCTTCGACTCAGGTCATGATCCCAGGGACGTTGGATTGAGTCCCACATCAGGCTCCTTGCTCAGCAGGGAGCCTGCTTCTCCCTCTGCCTGAGCTCCCCCTGCTTCTGCTCTCTCTCTCTCTCTCTGACAAATAAATAAATAAAATCTTTAAAAAGAAAGTTATAAACAGGGAAGCTGTCATTTAGAAAAGACAAGATCAGAAGGCCTAGATTCAAGCTGTTAGCTGTGTGACAATAGGTTACTTAGTAAATCTGAGTTTTAGTAATCTCTGTAAAATAAGAGTAATACCCATCTCACAGGATTGTAGGGGAGATAGAGATAACACATGTAAAGGACCTAGTATAGTGCCTTTCATATAGTGAGGATCCAACACAGGTTTATTGAAAAATAAAATTAAAAAATCCCACCCAGGGCAAAAGGGTATTATTTCCTCCTAAATGCTAAGCACTTCTACTCCATCTGATACAGCAGAGACCCAAGGGGCCAAAGACTGCTCATACAGACTTGAGCCTGCATTGCCTCCTAAAAGGGGATGGGCAGATTGCCCTGTTTCCATCTTCTGTCTAGCTGTCTGAGCACCGAGGAAATTACCAGCATGCAGGCTGTTGGGAGTGGGGAGGTGGGGGAAGAGCTAAGGATCTCTCAGAATTTCAGGTCTATTCATAGCCTGGTCACGTGTCCATAGAGGCACAAGACTGTTGTCTGTAAACTTGGTAACCTACAGCCCCAAGCATACAATTTGGGACTAGGGTGTGTTTCAGACCAAACACTGCAGACGAGGTCCACTCTAAATAATGAAATGTGGGCACAAACCAAAGCAATCGGAGGTGAGGTGTTGACTCTTGACAAGATGCAGGAAAGGAAACCACAGAGTAAATCCCTCCCCCTCCCCAACCTACTAGCTTTATGTTACAGTGGGTCTCAGATGAAGCTTAGCCTTCGCAGGGATTTCAATTTGCCCTTGTGAGTATCTTCAGATACTCACTCTACCCCTGACAGACTGTGTCCCTTGGACAAGTCACTGCTCTCTAGGCTTGTGTCTCCGCCTGAAACTCAGGAAGGCTGGGCCAGGTGATCCCTGCGTCTTGATTAGCATGCTTACAGCACTTCATCTCAAAGCCCCAGCCCTGACTTATGAGAACCCAAAGTCTAAAACACTGTCTTCTAGAGATGGTGAGAGAAGGATCTCAGGTGCACTGCCCTCCACCACCAGCCTCTACTCCACCAGGGAGAGAGGCAAGAACTGAAGGAACTGGGAACAAACCATCCCAACCTCTCAAAATCCTAGCACCTCCCGCCTCAGAAGGTCATCATCTCATAGCACCCAGGAAGGAGCTCAAGAAACATAAACAAGTGGCCTCACGGCATCAGAATGTGGGTGCTAATTACCAATTCCCATAAAGGGCAGACCTGAAGCAGAGGTCTGCCTGCTTAAAACAAAAGAAGAAAAGAGGAAATAAAGGGTCTGTATTTCCTGGCTTTTCCAATCTCAGAGACAGCATCAGAGGAAACGCAAAACAGGGTATCTGTATAAAATTTACCAACAGTCATAAGTTATTAGGTGGCAAATCTGAGGTTCAAATACAGTTCAGTATTTGCGCGTGCGCGCGTGTGTGTGTGTGTGTGTGTGTGTGTGAGTGAGACTGTCTGTGGGTGTATGGTCTTTTCTTTATTCCACCAACAAGCCTCATGAGGAAGACTCAAGAAGTGATGGCTTTCGGAATGCCAAGAAAGCTGTGATACCAGGAAGGGATTCAAATTCTTATGGGCACTTTGGGGCTCTGTGAGGTGCCCCTCCACACACACACACAC
Organism: Ursus maritimus; assembly: GCF_017311325.1. Lineage (NCBI taxonomy): Eukaryota > Metazoa > Chordata > Mammalia > Carnivora > Ursidae > Ursus > Ursus maritimus. The sequence continues at coordinate 6,868,597 of NW_024424008.1, forward strand.
ACATACACACACACACACACATCACAATCACAATATCCCAGGGCTAAACTAAAAAATTCACAGAGCACAGATAAATCAAGTGAGTTTAAAAGACAGAATAGTTCCCAAGCCATGATTACATGTCTATTGACATATCTAAAGCAAAAAAATGTATCCTTTCTTAAAATTTTTATTTATTTATTTGTCACAGAGAGAGAGAGGGCACAAGCAGGGGGAACGGCAGGCAGAGGGAGAAGCCGGCTGCCCTCTGAGCAAGGAGCCCAGTGCAGGACTTGATCCCAGGACCCTGGAATCATGACCTGAGCTGAAGGTAGATGCTGAACAGACTGAGCCACCCAGGTGCCCCCCTCCCAAATGTATCCTTTATCAGGGAGGTTGATCAGCTATAGAAGCTGAGAAAAAGCAAAGCCACAGACACACATTGGCAGACACGCAACTGGGTTCATTGGCAGAATGAGCCCATCATTCATTTCCTTCCACAAATTTACTGCACAGCTGCTATACGCCAAGTACAGTTCTAGGCCCTGGGAATACAGTGATTCTACCACTCTCAAGGAGACAGGGAGCCAACGAAGTTCAGTTGCTTTCCCATGATCTTGCCATCCCTACTGTGAGGTGACTGCATCAGGCTGTTGTGGCCCCTGGATCAGCCAGGGTTCCCAGGTGCAAGAACAACTTAGTTTGCAAGTTCAAAAACCAAAACTGATCCTAGCTAGTCTAAGCAGAAGAATAACTTATTAAAAGAGAAGCTCAGATTCACCTGGAAAAGTAGAAAACCAGAGACAGATGCCAAGAACAATGCCTAAAACCAGGTGGCAGAACTAGTCCATCAGCACACCTCATGTTCCACTGCTCCACTGCTCCACAGAGCACAGAAAGCCAAGTGAGTGCTGACTGCCAATTCCCATACACTCCACTACCGCTAGCCTCCACAACCTAACCACCTCCACTACTGCCAGCCTCCACTACCGCTAGCCTCCACAACCTAACCACCTCCACTACCGCTAGCCTCCACTACCGCTAGCCTCCACAACCTAACCACCTCCACTACCACTAGCCTCCACAATATAACGACCTCTACTACAGCCAGCCTTCACTACTGCCAGCCTCCACTACCGCTAGCCTCCACAACCTAACCACCTCCAATACTGCCAGCCTCCACTACTGACACCCTCCGTAACACAGCCACCTCCACTACCGCTAGCCTCCACAACCTGACCACCTCCACTACTGCTAGCCTCCACTACTGCTAGCCTCCGTAACACAGCCACCGTACCACCACCACCTCTGCTGTCCCAGGAGCTCTACCCTGCTACATACACCACCACCACTGCAGTCTGCGGCTTCACATCACCAGCTCTTCAGAGCCAAAGCCCACGGGGAATGGATCAGACCAAAAGAAACCATGGCAAGTGACAGAAGAGGCTGAAAGTGAATGTCTGGCATTTTAAGTAAGAAATTCTTAAAAGGGTAATAAATATTCATTTTAGCCACTTCGGCATTAGACACAAAACACTGCATTCATCTAACGAATGCCCCTAATTCAGATTCTACGTTCACCATAATCATTCTGATTAGGATTTGGTGTTCCATGGTGCCACCCAAAGGGAGAAGAGGCACTGGTCCTACCAAAACAGGCATTCCAGTAGATGTGATAGTTCTATTTCTCGAGGTAAAATTAAAATTGGCATTCTTGTTCAGCCTCATGAATTTGGTTAAGAAAGTCTGCTTAAACTGAGGGTTGCTGGAAGGGATGGGGCTGCGGGGACGGAGTGGCTGGGTGATGGACACTGGGAAGGGTATGTGTTGTGGTGAGCACTGTGTGTTGTGCAAGACTGATGAATCACAGACCTGTACCCATGAAACAAATAATATATTATATGTTAATAATAAAAAAGAGTAATTGAATAGACTATTTACATTAAAAAAGAAAGTCTGTTTAGAGAAATAAACATTCTTAGGATACTGACAAAATCTGAACCTTCAAAAAGTGAAACACTAACAAACATTCCATTGAATGTTTCACATGTGCCAGATACTATTCTAAGCACTTTATATGGAATAACTGATTTTTCATAACAACCTTATAAACTGGGTCCATTCTCCCCATTTAACATCAGAGGAAACTAGATATAGAGAGATTAAAGTAAAATTGTCTAAGAATACTCAGCTAATAAAGCAAAAAGTCCAGAATTTGAATCCAAGTAGTACGACCCTATCCTTAAACTCTTGTCAACTCCACAAAGTAAATCTCCAACTAAAGAGGACTGGAGCTGGTGGTTCTGCTGGTGGGTTACAGACTGGCAAGAAAACACGGTCCTATATCCTCCATTCTAAGGTTAAATTCTTGATTTAATTAACTGCAGACACAAAATCTTACTGGAACAGAGCTGCCCACACACGGTAAGAACAGATGAAGCATCTAAGTGGGGCTCTGCTCGGCTTCCAGATTCTGGAACTGCAGCGGCTGGCAGCACCATCCACACAAGGTCGTCTTTACTGGACTCAGAGCTGTATTACGCCCCACAACCTTGTATTTATATTCAGAAATCATGCCTACATTCAGAAAGAATTTACACAAACAGTACATATTAAGACAGTCATCTCCAAAATGGGTTGCACAAGACTTTCTAATGCAAGTACAGAAAGAAAAGTGAAAACTCTTATTTCATATTTGTTTTTAATTTTAAAATATAAGAATTATGTTTTACCAATATTAACTGTGCAGACTAAGGCTGATCCCCTCTCTGAGTCTGTCAGATGTTTCCACATCATTTACCACACACAAGATGTCCTGAGGATAGAGGGAGAACTGCACGGTGTCTAAGGGAGAACACCAGTGTTTGCAGGCACTCCTCTGCTTTTAGGATACTAGGACATACTGCAGTTAAATGAACTAAATGTATCATGGTTTTTATTTCTTTACCAACCAAACCAACCCTCACCAAATAGATAAATGATTTTAAGGGATTCTTGCAAATAAGTAAACAAAAATTAAAAAAAAAAAACACAATCCTCATGGATTGAAGATAATATTAAAATTACAAACAAAAATAAATAACAGGAAAGTGACAAAGTTGACCCTTCTATTCCTAGTACAACTTTTTATAAGCTACGTTACAGGATAAAAACAATCTAATTGCTTCAAACAATAAGTTGGCCAAAAAAATTCAAAATTATCAACAGACCACTTAAAATATGGATTTATATCTATTATTAACAATGAGTTGCATCCTTAGTGTATATGGTGCTTTGGTATATTATTTTTTATAATAATATTTTTTTATTATATTGTTAGTCACCATACAGTACATCCTTAGTTTTTGATGTAAAGTTCCATGATTCATTACTTGCATATAACACCCAGCGCACCATGCAATATGTGCCCTCCTTAATACCCATCACCAGCCCAGAGACTATGGACTCTGGGAAGCAAACTGAGGGCTTCAGAGGGGAGGGGGGTGGGGGAATGGGGTGCTTTGGTATATTAAATCAGAGTCAGCAAATATTTTCTGTGAAGGGCCAGGCAATAAATATTTTAGGCTCACAGGCCATACATTTTTTTTTAAAGCTTTATTTATTTGTTTGAGAGAGAGAGAGTGCACATGGGCGCACGCTTCGGCAGAGGGCGGGGGCGGGGGGGGGCAGAGGGAGAGAATCTCAAGCAGACTCCCAGCTGAGTGCCAAGCCAGACTGGTGGCTCTATCTCATGGCCCCGAGATCATGACCTGAGCTGAAATCAAGAGTCCCACACCTAGGGCTGCCTGGGTGGCTCAGCTGGTTAAACATCTGCATTTGGCTCAGGTCATGATGTCGTGGTCCTAGGACTGAGCCCCACATCGAGCACCACATTGGGCTCCCTGCTCAGTGGGGAGACTGCTTCTCCCTCTGATGCTTTTTTTTTTTTTTAAGATTTTATTTATTTATTTGACAAAGAGAGAGACAGCCAGGGAGAGAGGGAACACAAGCACGGGGAGTGGGAGAGGAAGAAGCAGGCTCCCAGTGGAGCAGAGAGCCCAATGCGGGGCTCCATCCCCGGACCCTGGGATCAGGCCCTGAGCCGAAGGCAGATGCTTAATGACTGAGCCACCCAGGCGCCCCTCCGATGCTTCTGATGCTCCCCCTGCTTGTGCTCTCTCTTTCTCTCTCTCTCTCTCTGGCTCTCTCTCTCAAGTAAATAAAGTCTTAAAAAAAAAAAAAAAAAGACTCCCTTGCCTAACTGACTAAGCCATCTAGGCGCCCCAGGCCATATATTTTCTATTGTAACTAAGTTACCTTGCCATTAGAGCATAAAAGTAGCCACAGGTAATATGTAAACAAATGAATATGGCTGTGTTCCAATAAAACTTTATTTATAGAAGTAGGCATAGCTTGCTGACCCTTGTAGTAAATAATGAAATAAAGCGACCATGATTAAAAGCATATCTAAAAATTAAATCTACAGATAAACCTCTATATAACTTCTGTGATGTTTAAAGTCCAGAGATACCCAATTTAGTTAAGAAGTCTCTTTATAGGTTTCCTGCTTAAGAGTGAAAAACAAAAGGCACATATCATTGTGAAACACTATTTCCTTCTTGCTGCAGTAAAAATGAGATTAAATAGTACATGAAAAGCAATATTTTCCTATTTTTCAAACTGCATTCAGTTGTTAGCAAATGCTGTTTGAACAACACATATAAAATATTTCCGGGGCGCCTGGGTGGCTCAATCGGTTAAGCACTGTCTTCAGCTCAGGTCATGAACTCAGGGTCCTGGATGGAGCCCTACACTGGGTTCCCTGCTCAGCAGGGAGTCTGCTTCTCCCTCTGCTTCTGATGCTCCCCCCACTTGTGCTCTCTCTTTCTCTCTCTCTGGCTCTCTCTCTCAAATAAATAAATAAAATCGTTTAAAAAATTAAAAATAAATATTTCCTAAGATTAAAAAAAATATTACAAATCATGGAGCATAGGAGATTTGCTATTCAGCAGGATATAAGTTTTCTTTCATGTGCCAGTTAAAGGATTTGAGACATTCTGTTAAACACTGAAATATAAAAGGAACTGCCCTTTAAGGGCCACTAAAGGGAAAATGTACAAGAGAAAAAACACCCTCTACAGTATAAGACTTCTTTTATTAAAATAAAGTTTTGGAACACCTGGGTGGCTTAGTCGGTTGAGCATCTGCCTTCGGCTCAGGTTGCGATCTCGGGGTCCTGGGGTCGATCCCCTGCTTTGGGCTCCCCCCTCAGCGGGGAGTCTATTTCTCCCTCTCCCTCTGCCCTTCCCCCTGCTCCTGCACACTCTCTCTGTCTGAAGAAATAAATAAAATCTTTAAATAAACAAATAAAAATAAAGTTTTATTTTAAATAATAAATGAGGGGCGCCTGGATGGCTCAGTCGGTTAAGCATCTGCCTTCGGCTCAGGTCAGGATCCCAGGGTCCTGCGGTCGAGCCCCATGTTGGGCTCCCTGCTCAGCGGGGAGCCCGCTTCTCCCTCTCCCTCTGCCTGCTGCTCCCCCTGCTTGTGCTTGCTCTGTCAAATAAAGAAATAAAATCCTTAAAAATAATAATAAATAAATAATGAAAAATGAGGTCTTATGAAAAACAATTTAGTACACCCACTGATAAAGCAGCTGATTTAACTGGAAATGTAAAAGGGTTCTGGGTGGGGGTAAAGAAACAGCACTATACATGGAATTCTATCCTGAGTCATTCTTAAACAAGCTACTGTAGCAAAGAAATTGATGATGCAAGTGTCAAATGCTAAACGATTTCACTGAAATGGTTTATTTTATAAAAAAGTAGACTTTTGGGGCACCTGGGTGGCACAGCGGTTAAGCGCCTGCCTTCGGCTCAGGGCGTGATCCCGGCGTTATGGGATCGAGCCCCACATCAGGCTCTTCCGCTATGAGCCTGCTTCTTCCTCTCCCACTCCCCCTGCTTGTGTTCCCTCTCTCGCTGGCTGTCTCTATCTCTGTCAAATAAATAAATAAAATCTTAAAAAAAAAAAAAAGTAGACTTTTACATGATCTCAGGGTTGTGAGATCAAGGTGCTCCGCACTGGGAGTGGAGCCTACTTCAGCTTCTCATTCTCCCTCTCCCTCTGCCCCTCCCACCTCTCTCTCTCTCCCTCTCTAAAAAAAATAATAATAATAACAATAACAATAAGACTTTTAAAATTTAGTAGTACCATTTACTATTGTGTCAAAAATACATTAGGGGCGCCTGGGTGGCACAGTGGTTAAGCGTCTGCCTTCGGCTCAGGGCGTGATCCCGGCGTTATGGGATCGAGCCCCACATCAGGCTCCTCTGCTATGAGCCTGCTTCTTCCTCTCCCACTTCCCCTGCTTGTGTTCCCTCTCTCGCTGGCTGTCTCTATCTCTGTCAAATAAATAAATAATCTTTTAAAAAAAAATACATTAAATCCCAGGGCAGGGGACGGGGTATGGAAGATATATAGGAAGGAAACTTATAGACTATTATAGAAGGAAACTTAAAGACTATTATAGAAAAAATAATTTTAATGATCTAACTAAATGGAAGGACATAACATATTCATGAATTGGGAGACTACATCCAGTTAAGATGTCAGTCCTCCTAAATTAATATATAGATTCAATGCAAACCCAGTCAAATTTCCAATAGGTTTTTTCCTTAGCAGAAACTGATAAACTGATTCTAAAATTCATATAGCGATACAAAGGCCCAAGAACAGACAAGGCAGTCCTGAAGAACAAGCTGACAGACTTGCACTACCAAATATTAAGACCCATTATAATAACAATTAAGACAGTGCGGACCTGCTGCAAGGATACAAATGACCAATGGAATAAAACAGAGAATCCGAAAAAGACCCACACCTAACGGTCGCTTGGCTTATAATAAAGGTGACACTACAGTACAGAAGGGAAAGGATAATCTTTCCAATACATGGTGTTAGATCAACTAGATATCCGCAAAGGGGTGAGGGGCGGGGGAAAGTACCTTCTCGACCTCACAACATACCCCAAAAAAGTAATTTCACATCACTGCAGACCTGTGTGGAAGTAAGGAAAGAATAAAGCTGGTAAGTGAGAAAAGAGGAGAACAGCTTCCTGATCTTGGAGTAGGCAAAGTTTTCTTCCAAAGAACACAAAAAGGGCTAAACATAAAGGAAAAGATATTCACAATACACAGAACTTGTATGTTCCAGAATACATAAAGAACTCCGACAAACAAATAAAATGACAAGCAACACAATTAAAAAAATGGGCAGAAAACCTGAACACTTTACAAAATAATAAATCCAGACAGTGTATATGTGTATGAGCAGACATAGTTACAGGTACGAGAAATGTGTATAGATACCACATACACATACTGTCTGGACTTACATATCCTATATATATGTATTTGTCATATGTATATATTATTCATATATTAATGAATAAAAAGATGTCATTAATCATTGGGGAAACACAAATTAAAACCACAATGCAGTAATACTACAAACTAACCAAAAGGGCTAGAATGAAAAAAAAAAAATAGGCAAATACTAGGTGTTGAAAAGAAAGTCCAACAACTGGAAGTTCTCATACACAGCGTATGGGGCTGTGTATTAGTATCTATTGCTCCATAACAAAGCTAAGTTGCCTAAAACAATAAACAATTATTATCACAGCTCCTGAGAGCCAGGGATCGGCGAGCGCCTTACCAGGTCGTTCTGGCTCAGGTCTCACATAAAGGTTTATAAACGGCTATCGTCACTGAAGACTTGACTGGGGCTGGAGGACCTGCTTCCAAGTTGGCTCACTCACGCTCCTGGCAGGTCAGTGCTGGGGGTTATCAAGGAAGCCTCGGTTCTTCTCCATGTGGGCTTTTCCCTAGGCTGTTTGAGTGTCCTCACAGTATATTGGTGGGCTTCCCCCAGAGTGAGTGATTCAAGAGGCAGAGACACAAACTCTTGGGCCGTAGTCTCTGAAGTCATATACCAGCACTTTCATTCCACTCTATTTGTTAGATTCAAGTTACCAAGGTGCAGCTGAGTCGAGAAGAGAGGAATTGGGCTCTGCCTCTTGATGAGATGAGTATCAAACAATTTGTGGCCATATTTTAAAAACAAATACAACCGCTTGGGCAAAGGATGTGACGGAACGCACTGTGGAGCACATATCTTACCAAGGCCCCCACATGCTAACCTCCTCTTGCTCATGCTGATTATAGCACGATGTTGTCAACGTAATAGACCAAGGTGATGTTCTATGAAATGGCCAGATGGCCCAGGTCTCTTCTAACTAGACTATGACAAGGAGTACAGGAGTGGAAGTGTTTACATAGCCCTGGGCAAAACCAGAAAGATACACTGATATCTGTTCCACTGGACCGACTGAGATAGAAAAGAATGCATTCACCAAATCAACGTCCACATATTAACGTGCTCCAGCGAAGTTGTCACATGGACCCCAGCAGTCATAATGAGGGCTGTTCACTTGAACTGCTGAAGTTCACATTCTCCAGGATCCACCCAGTTTTGTAGGAAGGTAAACCAATGAATTCAATGTCGATATAATAGGGATCGCCGTCCTTGCATTCTTCAGATACTTCAGAGTAGCACTCATCTCCACCATCCCTCACGGACTGTGATACTGGTTTTGATTCACTACCCTGGCGGGGAGCAGGCAGCAGTTCAAAGGCTTCCACTTGGCCTTCCCCACTATGATAGCTCTTATTTGACAGGTCAAGGGTCTGATGTGGGTGCTACTCCAACTCTTAGGTATGTCCATCCCAAGCATACACTTACGGATAGAAGAAACGACTACTTGGTAGATCTGTGGAATAATTCTACTTTTGAAAAGTTTCATAAGAAAGTAATAAGATAAATATATACTAGCATTATACTAAGGGAAAGAAGCCAGACATGATTCCATTTAGATGAAATGTCCAGAGTAGACAAATCCACAGAGACAGAAAGTAGGTTGTCAAGGGCTAGAGAATAGGGAGTGACTGCTTAATGGGTAATGGGGTTTCTTTCTGGGATGATGAAATGTTCTAGAATTAGATAGTGGTGATGGTTGCTCAACCTTGTTAGGAGAAAAAAAGCCACCAAACTGTACACTTTAAAGTGGCAGATTTTATGTTCAGTGTATTTTATCTCCAAAAAAACCCAAAAAAACAAAAACCCAATACTGAACGGCTGTTGGCTGTGTGATGAGCTGGCCGATGTATGAGGGCAGCTTTTACCCTCACTCAATTTACAAAACAGAATTCAGCTCACAGCTCTATACACGCCAGCATACTAGCCCTTGCAAAATGCTGAGGATACAAATATATTTCACCACTCACGTTAACCAATACATTACAAAGTGACTCCTTCCTGTTCTCTGAGTCCCTATTTAAATGCAAAAGGCTTGGGGCTTCTTCAATAAAAGCAGTTTGGTGTCAGGGCTCCACGAGGTCCTTGGCATCTTCAACTCCAGGCAGTAACTGGTTCTGCTACTTACCTCACTCTCCCTGACTGGAGGAAAAATACAAATCTCTTGTACAGAAGGCCAGAAAGATACGAAGAAAGGATTCGAGGACTATCACACTTCAAATATTTATTGCATAAACTGTCTAGAAGTTTTCAAATTCTGCTCTGCACACCTCCCTTCTCACCCAAGTTCCTTGGCAATATCTACTTCTTCAAGCACAGCAGCTCTATTTGATTGAGTTTTAAGTACTGGAAACAGACTTCTTTTTTTTTTTTTTTTTTGTAGTGAACGTCTGTGAATTTTGCTGATTTAACTATCTTCCCACCTTCCAACCCTTCTTCATGTAAACGCATCTTGATCTTCCGTTAAGAGACCACTCTTACCTGCCCTCAGCCCACATGGTTCCAGGCGAGCCGACCCTGACCCCGGGGTTCCATGAGTAGAAAGAATGTAACTCTGTTAGCCAATCAAAGTCCAGCATTCCTCTGTGATTACTTTAGGGTGGACACATGACCCAAGCCAAAATCATACCCAGGACTGCCAGCACCATCAGGAAACAGGTATTATCTTTCAATAGTGGTTGCTTAGCTAGGAGAATGCACACCCAAAGCTGATATCGATCTTTGCCACTGCATGGGTGGAGCCTGCCTAAGAATGACACCAAAACAAAGAAAAGCAAAGCCGAAGGAAGAGAGATTAAGGTCCAAATGACATCATTCAAGTCCCCTGCTGTTTTGGATCTTGCTGTTTCTAAAGGTAAATGGACTTCTAGCCTTTTTTTTTTTTTTCGAGATTTTATTTATTTGAGAGAGAGAGAGAGCACACGCACAAGCCAGGGGGAGGGGCAGAGGGAGGAGGAAAAGCAGACTCCCTGATGAGCAGGGAGCTGGATGGGGGCTCGATCCCAGGGCCCTGGGATCATGACCTGAGGCGAAGGCAGACGCTTAACCAACTAAGCCACCCAGGCGCCCCGACTTTTAGCCTTTTAGTTACTTCAGTCAGTAAGCCCCTCTCTTGCTTAAGTCAGCCTGAGTTGTATTGCTGTCACTCACAAAAAGACAGAGTCATAACAAATGTAAAATTATTTGAAAAAAAAACTGAAAAACACGCATCTGGCCAATAAGCCTCAAACCTTCACCGTAAATCACAGGCAGGGGGAGAATCTTAAAAAACAAACAAACAAACAAACAAAAAACCCACAACAACAACTCCCAGAAGAATTAGTCTCTTCTTGACTCCACAGTGCATTCCTTAATGTGCACAGCATTTTACAGTTTCCAAATCACTTTCCTACTGATAATCTCATCTGATCTTCAAAAACAAAACAACCCTATGAAGTCAACATTCACACTGTATATCTGAACACACTGAAATTCAGAGAGAAGTGACTAACCAGAAGGCATCTAATTTGAAATCAAGGCTTCTGTCTCCAAATGATATCTTTTTGCTACTCTTTACTGAATTACACGGTTCTCAAATACACAGGGCTAGGAACCTGACTGGGCTCAGTACAGATTTGCTACCTGATAGCACCGCTCCCCTGACCCCTGGCAGCTTTGCCTTGTTTCATTCAGGCCTTGATCTCCTCTCTGCATAGTCTGAGCACAGACAAGCCCACGGCACAGCATCCCACTGCACACACATGAGTGTGTGTCACTCAACCGACGGGCAGCCATAGAACATCAGTGGCCTTGCTCTCAGAGTAGCCCTACACCTGTGAAAAGCACATCAGTGGACAGCATCACAGGAGGAAGCACCGTGCTCTGAGATGCTCCCGTGGTGAAAAGCTGCACTTCAGCCAACAGCAGCTAACACAACCGCTGTATCTACTGGGATCTGAAAACCTAAAAACCATTACTGACTGGGAAAATCCCAACAGCATACATTCAAGGATTTAAAACTACGTTAGACTCACATCTTTTTTTTTTTTTCTTTTTACAGAGAGAGGGAGCACGAGTAGAGAGGGGCTCAGGGAGAGGGAGAATCTTAAGCAGACTCCACACCCAGCACAAGCTGACCCCAAGATCATGACCTGAACTAAAATCAGGAGTCAGATGATTAACCGACTAAGCCACCTAGGCAGCCCCAGATTCACATCTTCTACAAGTATTAACTCAAAATGAATCAACGATTTAAATATAAGAGCTAAAACCATAAAACTCTTAGAAGAAAATATAGGGGCAATCTTCATTACCTTCGATTTGACGATGAATTCTTAAATAGGACACCAAAAGCATAAGCAACAACAACAAATGGGACTTCATAAAAATTAAAAATGACTATGTATCAAAGATATTAGCAAGAAAGTGAAAAGTCAGGATTAAGAAGTTGTGGTCCATAGATACAATGGAATATTACTCAGCTATCAGAAAGAACGAATTCTCAACATTTGCTGCAACATGGACGGCACTGGAGGAGATAATGCTAAGTGAAATAAGTCAAGCAGAGAAAGACAATTATCATATGATTTCTCTCATCTATGGAACATAAGAACTAGGATGATCGGTAGGGGAAGAAAGGGATAAAGAAAGGGGGGGTAATCAGAAGGGGGAATGAAGCATGAGAGACTATGGACTCTGAGAAACAAACTGAGGGCCTCAGAGGGGAGGGGGGTGGGGGAATGGGATAGGCTGGTGATGGGTAGTAAGGAGGGCACGTATTGCATGGTGCACTGGGTGTTATACACAACTAATGAATCATCAAACTTTATATCGGAAACCGGGGATGTACTGTATGGTGACTAACATAATATAATAAAAAATCATTAAAAATTTTTTTAAAAATAAAAAAATAAAAAGAAAGAAAGTGAAAAGTCAATCTACAGAATGGGAAGGAATATATGCAAATCATATTATCTGATAAGGGTCTAGTATTCAGAATATATAAAGAATGCTAACAACTCAACAACAAAAAGACAACCTAATTTTAAATGGACAAAGGACTTGAACAGACATTTCTCCAAAGATGCACATGGCCAACAAATACATAAAAAGATGCTCAACAGCATTCATCATTAGGGGAATGCAAATCAAAACCACAATGAAGGGTGGCTGGCTGGCTCAATGGGTGGAGCATGCAACTCTTGATCTTGGGGTACTGAGTTCCAGTCCCACGTTGGGGAGCAGACTGCACTTAAAATTTTTTTTAAATCCTTTAAACACACACACACACACACACACACACACACACACACACACACACAGTGAGACACCACATCCCACTCACAAGAACAGCTTTAATTAAAACAAAATGAGGGGCGCCTGGGTGGCTCAGTCGTTAAGCCTCTGCCTTTGGCTCAGGGCGTGATCCCAGAGTCCTGGGATCGAGCCCCACATCAGGCTCCTCCGCTGGGAGCCAGCTTCTTCCTCTCCCACTCTCTCTGCCTGTGTTCCCTCTCTCACTGGCTGTCTCTCTGTCAAATAAATAAATAAAATCTTTAAAAAATAATAATTAAAAATAAAAAAATAAAACAAACAAAATGAAAAATAACTAGTATTGGCAAAGGTATGGCAAAATGGAACCTTAGACACTGCTGGTGGGAATGTAAAATGGTGCGGCTGCTGTGGAAAGCAGTTGGGTGGTTCCTGAAATAGTTAAATATAGAATTATACTTTAATCACAATTCTACTCCCAGGTGCTATATATATAGCCAAAAGAACTAAAAACTGGTACTCGGGGCGCCTGGCTGGCTCAGCCGGTACAGCATGCGACTCTTGATCTCAGGGTCATGAGTTTGAGCCCCACGTTGGGTATGGCACCTACTTAAAAAAAAAAAAAAAACTGGTACTCAAACAAGTACATGTACATGCATGTCTATCACCGCACTACTCCTGAGAGCCAAAAGGTGGAAACAGCCCATGGGTCTACTGCCTGTCACCAGATGAATGAATAAACAATTGGGGGGGGGGTGTATTCTATCATATGATATAATGCCAGCCAAAAAAGGCATGAAGTTTTCTGATACATACTACACCATGGATGAACTTTATGAACATTATGCTAAGTGAAATAAGCCACACACAAAAGGAAAAATATTGTATGATCCTATATAAAACACAGGAAACGTGAAATATCTAGAATAAGCAAATGCATAGAGGCAGAAAATAGATTAAAATTTAACAGGAGCTGAGGGGAAGTTATTGCTTAATGGGTACAGAGTTTCTACTGGGATGATGAAAAAGTTTTGGAAACAGAGCGTGGTGATGTTTGTATAACCCAGTGAATGTAATTACTGCCACAGAATTACATACTTTGAAATGGTTAACATAGCAAATTTTATGTTATATATTTTACCACAATAAAAAAACTTTTAAAGAAAATGATGTACTGATAAACGCTACGATGTGGACAAACCTCGAAAATACTATACCATGTTAAAGAAGTTAGACCCAGGGCGCCTGGGTGGCTCAGTCGGTTAAGCATCTGCCTTCGGCTCAGGTCATGATCCCAGGGTCCTGGGACTGAGCCCCAAATCGGGCTCCCTGTTCAGCGAGGAGTCTGCTTCTCCCTCTGCCCCTCCCCCTACTTGTGCTTGTTCTCCTTCTCTCTCTCTCTCAAAAAATAAATAAAATCTTTCAAAAATTTTAAAAAGAAGTTAGACACAAGTTAGGTTACATATTGTATGATTCCATTTATGTGAAATACCAGAATAATTGAATCCACAGGAGAGTGCAGACTGATGGCTGCCAGGGGAGAGGGGAAATGGGAAGAAACTTAAGAGGTAAGGTGCTTTACTCTGGAGTAATGGCAATGTTTTAGAACTGGATAGAGGTGGTGGTGGCATAAAACTGTGAATGCCACTGAATTGCTCAATTTACAATGGTTAATTTTATAATGATACAACCTTCACCTTAATACATTTTTTCAAGTACAGGAGAGAATTCAGGGACTCATCTGAGCAACAGGAATTCGGGCCAAGAGGCAAGGCAAAACAAGAAACAGCACGGAGCCCAGCAAACCGGCTGAGAGACATCCAGGAGCAGCAGGAAGAAGCAACTTGAGGCTGCAGTAACCCAACGCCTCCCTACGTCAGTGAGGGGGCAGCTAGAGCTGCTATAACTAAGAGACCCAGTAGACACAGTAGATTAAATCAGAGAGAAGTTTCTCTGTCTCTCATATAATAGTTTTGCAGGGAACAGTCTGAGGCAGAGAGTGGAACTCTGCCATCCTCACTCAGTGTCACACTTCCATCTCTGGGACCAGAAAGTGCTGTAGCTCTCCTCATCCCCCAGATGGCAGGAAGGGAAAAGGACAAGAGAAACACTCAGCCATGCTTTTTTAAGCACATGACCCCCAGAGTGGCAGATACACCACTTCCACTTAGATTCCACTAGTTCGAACTTGGGCATCTGGCCACACTTAGTTACAAAAGAGTTAAAAAAGTTGACATATGCCCAGCTAAAACTCAAGTGCTCTACCATTAAAAAAAAGAATGAGAGAGTCAATATTGGCAAAGACAACAAACACTCTGACATTCATACTCACTTCAGATATTCTTTATTTTTTTATTATTTTTCTGATGAAGGAACTAATTTCTCAGCCCTGAGATGTGCAGTTATGATTCCATGGAACCTGCTGGCTAGAGTGGAAAGAAAAGAAATGCAAGGCAGTTATGGATTGATGCCTCCTGTTAGCCTCACCACTTGGACCAATACCAATATAGCCTACTATGTGCCTTTCGTGACTGGGTATTTGTGGTGTAGAAATAATTATTTCTCTAAAATAATCAGAGTACCATCTCTGTGCAATACTGGGTAAGGGTTACAGGAAAAAAACAAAGTAGGGCCCCTGTCTTTAAAAAAAACTCCCAATTTGTGTGACAATCACACACAAAGCAATCACAATACAGTGAGACACTTAACAGAGAGACATATCAAGTATAATGAAAGAATAACGGTGAATGAGCTGCCTACCTGTGGGCAGGGAAACTGGAGGCGGCTTCCAGAAAGGTGGTGACCCTGGAGCTGGGTTCTCTAAAGGATGAGAAGTTACCAAACAAGGAAAGAAGGCATTCAAGCAAAATGGAAAGCAGGAATGAAAACAAAGATATTTGCTGAAAAGGCAACAAGCAAGAGCCAGATCATGGAACGTCATGAACACCAGATTCCATCAAAAGCTTGGATTTTATAATCCGTGGTGAATGGGAAAGCACCAGAGACTTCTGAGCAGGGAAGGACCATGGTTAGACAAATCTGTTAGATGACTCTGGCAGCCAAGAGGAAGGATGGACAAAAGAAGGACACGCCTTGGGCTTACATTCCTCCTGCTCTGGCTAGCCCCATTCTTGATGCCCAGTGCCACTACCAGTAGTAAGTCAAGCCCTTGCAGTAGGAAGTCAGTCACATAGGCCAAGAGTCCCTCAGCCAAGTCCTACAAAGACTGAGGTAGGACAATGTCCTTGGTTTTGTTTTTAAGCTTTTTTAATTGAAAAAAAAAAATCCAATCACATAACACAAAATTGACCATTTAAAGATTTTATTTATTTTATTTATTTTAGAGAAAGAGAGCATGAATGGGGGAAGGAGCAGAGGAGGAGGGTGGGGGGAAGAATCTTGAGCAGACCCCTGCTGAGCACAGAGCCTGACATGGGGGCTCGATCTCATGACCCTGAGATCACGACCTGAGCCAAAACCAACAGTCGGATGCTTAACCCACTGAGCCACCCAGGCGCCCCCAAATTGACCATTTTATTTATTTATTTTTAGAGATTTTATTTATTTATTTATTTATTTATTTATTTATTTATTTATTTGAGAGAGAGAGAGAGAGAGCACAAGTGGGGAGTGGCAGAGGGAGAGGGAGAAGCAGACTCCCCACTGAGCAGGGAGCCCTACTCAGGGCTGGATCCCAGGACCCTGGGGATCATGACCTGAGCTGAAGGCAGACACTTAACTGACTGGGCCACCCAGGCGCCCCCAAAACTGACCATTTTCAAGTGCACAACTTAGTGGCATTTAGCACATTCACAGGGCTGTGCAACTCCGGAGGTTCTCAGTTTCTGACGAAGTCCAGGAAAGCCTCTGCGATTTCCCTGACACTCCACCCCCTCCCTCATGTAGCTCAGCTCAGACCCATAAGCCAGATCCTTGTGGTTTCCAGCAAACATCTCCCTCAAGTCCCTAGGCTGCCATAGTCTAGCCTTTCCTGACCTCAGCTCTCCTGGGAACACAGGGCACAGTGACCAGAAGCAATTTGACCATATCTACCCCTTATTTGAGAGTTTTCAAGGACTCTGCTTTGCCAAAAGAATAAAGCCTCAAATCCTTAACATGACACACAAGGCTCTCTACAATCTGACATCTGTCTCCCTAGCCTCATCTCCTGATCATGNTACAATTCTTTCCTCTCTGCTTCCTTTGCCACTTCTGCCTGTTCAAACACGCTATTTTCTTTCTCTCACCCTGAACGGTATTGTCACCCCCAAACACTTTTCCTCCAGGTTTATCTTACCCTGAGGAAAGTTCTCATCCTATTTCCATTATTCCCTGCGAACAGCTCTGATTCCAGTCTCATTTTACTCTGGGGACCACTCTGATCCACACTTCACTATTCACTGTTCTCTGGACATGTCACTGACCATGTCATACCCAGGATGACTTTTTTCCACTCCCTTCTCTTCTACTTCCATCGTGTCACTGAGAACAGTCTTACTCCGAACACATCTGCTTCTGCTCCATCTCTCTGGGTCTCTTATAAGTCCAGGGCTTCGCCAGGTCCCTCAGCCCAAACTTACTGGCAGCTGGGTTTTAGAGTAGTCAAAATCAGAGACAGAAAGTAGAATGGTGGCTACCAGGGGCTTGGGGTGGGGGGAGCGGACAGGAAAAGAGAGTGAGTGTTCAATGGGTATAAGTTTCCGTTTTACAAGATGAAAAGCATCCTGGAGATGCCTGGTGGTGATGGTTTCACAACATCATGAATGTATTTAATACCACTGAACTGTACACTTAAAAATGGTTAAAATGGTAAATTTCATGTTATATGTATTTTACCGCAATAAAAAAAATGGTAGAGGGTGGTTACAACTACCAAGACTTAGGAGAGAGACAGAGTATATCCCAGCTGGGGGTTGGGGGGGGGGGTAGTCTGCATCCTGATCTTATTCTCCCTTGCCTTCTTTCCCGACAGTGACACACTTCTGTTAGGATCGCATTTGAATTCAGCCTCATTTTACCCTAAAGATATTTCAGACTCTAGCCTCATCTTACTCCAGGAACAGCTCTGACCTAGGCCTTTCTAATCACCAAACCACAGAAAGCCACACTCCAGTACACCCTGGACATGGCTGACCCTCTGACCTTGGCTGACATTAACCCTCAGGAAAGAAGGGCGACCGGAGGCAACTGGCCTGAAGCAACTGTAATGTTATTCCAAACTGTGGGAAGAAGGTCTTTCCGGGGAGTGGGGAGAAAAATTCCCGAATCATCACAAACCCAGAAGGGGTACACTTTCTGCGGGTACAAGCCAAAGGTGTGTCAAAGGGCATACCGGAAGATCTCACCCAGAGGCCTCTTTCCAGGTACGTTGTAGGCTTCCAGCTGCGGCAGCATCACAAGCACCAGTGTGTTCCCGTGTGAGTCAGTGAACAACGCCCAATTCAGGACATTCGGACTTTGCCTTTCTTCTGCTATCCTGGCCTCCGGTTTACACACTTCGCTCAGCAGCAAAGCAATACTAATACTTAGGCTCCGTCCTTGTGCATTATGTTGGGGAGACCTGGCAATGTATTAAGTGGAATACACCTAGGCTTTACAACTTTCTAGCCATGCAATCTTGGACAAATCATTTTCCTCACTTGTAATTTTCCTCATCTTGCTGGGATGTGAAGAAAAGTAAACAAATACCTGTAAAGCCTCCAGCAATGTACCTGCCCCAAAAGATTTCATTCAACAAATACTTATTAAGCATATGCCAAATGCCAGTCAGTATTCTAGGCACTGAGGACTTGGCAATGAACAAAATTCCCTGCTCCGGGGGGGGCGGGGGGGGGGCTGGAGAAAGAAATCTATCAGAGGGGGATAAATGGTACGGAGATATACAGAGAAAGAGGTTGCGGTGTGCTATGAGAAAGGACTTGGCTACTTTTAAATAGAATGACTGAAGAAATCCTAACTGATAAGTTGGCATTTGACCAAAAGATCTGAAAGAAATGAGCTAAAGAGCCCCTCGGAAAGAGGAAACAGAGGGAAGAGCAATGGCAAAGGGCTCAAGGCAGGAGCGCGTCCGTCTTGCTCAAAGAACAGTGAGGAGGCCGATGGGGCGGGGGGGGGGGGGGGGGGGGG